>NC_046373.1:31871360-32012618 GCF_011125445.2 Fundulus heteroclitus
AACAGCAGCCGGCAGGTTCACCCACAGGACCTGCTTTCTCTGGGAAGGAGCTCAATCAGCTCCTCTATGTGCTTCTCAGCTCCTTTTGTGTAGATTCAGGGAGTTAAGATGGTTTCACTAAGACATGTATGTCTTTAGTTTGAGCTGGAAAATAATTGCCTTTAATTATTTCATCGTTTGAGTTGTTAATGTTTTGTTACTTATTCACCGTCTTGATGAAAATGAGAAATACCTTTATTCTCTCACATTGGGAAATTGAATTGACAAACTCGAGGTACTCATCGTCCAGAAGTCATTTCCTGTTCAGTCGTTTGACAAATACCAGTCCGATGTTAGGCTCTTCTTTAATATTCCAAAGAGAATTCAGAACACTTCAAACAAAATGAATATAAAGTAGTTTAAAAAATGTTGTTGCAGGGATTTTCAGTCAAGTTGTATTAAAAACCTTAATTTTTAGAATGTTAAATTGTTTCTCTTGTACTGTCTTATAATATATTGCACTATGTATTAGTGCTGTTTCACATGTTTAAGATAGTTTCATTGTTTTAAATTAAAGATATGTGCCTTCAAACCCGGTCAAATGTTTCACATCTTGCATTTTACTTAACTGTTAACTTTATTATATTTTATCAGAATTATGTGATATACTAAAACAAAGGATGCAAGGTATGAGAAAGATCTGAAGGGCATCTGATCCAGTCCTTAGAATCACATTTCACTCCAACTACAGCTGCATGTCTTTTCAGGGTATGTCTCCTCCAGCATTAAATTCTTGATTATTGTCCATTCTTCTATACAAAATAGCTTGAATTTTGTCACAGTGGATTCAGTGTCTGTGAACAGCAGTTTCCAAGTCTTGCCACCAGTTCTTAGTTGGATTTATGTCTGGACTTATATGAATGTGCTTTGATCTAAACCATTCTATTGTTTCTCTGGCTGTATGTTAAGAGTGGTTGTCCTGCTAAAGGATCAACAGGCGCCCCAGCCTCAGGTCCTCTGCAGCCTCTGATGTGTATTCTCCCAGGACTATCCATCGTCACCACAAAGCTGATCAGCATCTCTGTTCCTGATGAAGGAAAGCCTGATCACAGCATAATATTCTCATACTACGTGGCCTGGGGAATGAGCAGAGTGATGCGCGGTGTTGCTAAGGCCAGAAGGGTGAAGTCCCAGCAACAGATTGTCCTTCCTGAACTGTGGATCTCCACAACTTTTCCAGAGTTACTCTGGGCCTCTTCTCTTGGCCACTTTTGCGATTGATGCTCTTCTTGCCCAGTCAATCAGCTAAGGAGCACCCCCATATCTTGGTAGGTCTGTAGATAGTCCATCCACTCCACTTGTTCAAATAATGGAATAATGGAAAAATTGAATATAGCTCTGAGAGATTGATGGGATTCAAAGCATGGGATATGGCTTTAGAACCCGACTCTTCTTTAAACGGAACCAAAATGTGGATGGATGGACGGATAAAGAACCTGATTTTGATACTCTGACTCAAACATGTGCTTTCATGTCACTGCTGTAAGTTGAGGTCCGAGCAGCTTGCTATTTACCTGAATACCATACAATGTTTTCTACCATATCTGTATCTCTACTCAAAGTGGGCTGTGGCCTGTTGGTTACATCAGATGGAACCAACTCAAAGAGATGCATCTGACAGAGATTTAAGAGTGATCTCAAATGTTTAATTTGTACTTTTTTTTAGTTTCATTGCACAAAGGGAGTTTCTGTGAAAATTTCACCTTGCCAACCTTCAGTGCCAACGTTTTCCACATGAAATATGCAGCAGCATCCACACAGAGCTAACACCAAAAGCAAAAAGAAGATAAAAGAAGAACAGCTGCTGTCTCTGGTTTGATCATCCTTGAAAAATAAAAACAGGCCAAATATGACACACTCTTCTTTACTCAAATTATAACACAAAGAGGCAGAAGTATGTGTTTTGTGTAAATGGAGAGACACGTCTGCACACATCTGAACTTTAGATATCAAACACAGCACGAAGACATCAAAACAACTGAAACAAACTGAGAGGTAATGAACTGAGTGTTGTGTGTGTGAATTACATTTACACAAATGATAACTATGGCACTGTTCCCTGGGGGACCCATGCAGACGCATGCTGCTGGGGTCAACGGTCAGATTTGTTTCTGCCTCCACTGGGGTGTTCACAAAAGGAGCTGAACTCTGCTGCAACCGTCACAACACCTCCTGAGAGTCACTGGGGCCCCGTCAGGAACCTTTGAGGTTTGTCCTGCACGTCGGTGACTGATGATGCGTATTCACTAGAGTTTTGGAAAGAAGACAAAAGACAAAGGATGCCTTATAATATGTTTTAATAACATTCACTTCAAAACTAATACAACGCATTACATTTTTAGCATGAAAAAAATCAAAGCAGCTTAAATTGTGTGGATAAAGTTTGGCAGCATTTACAGGATTTTACTGAAAGAGCCTATTGTGTTTCATTAGGATCCACCTAAATTCCACTTAAGGACTATACCACCCTTTATTCCATTTGGTGGCAAATCTACTTTGAAATTTAGTTAAGAATATTTATTTTTAGAAAGGCAAATACCATAAATAAGCAATTTGGAACAAATAAATCTTCATTTGCTCCTCATGGGAGCACGGATGGTGCCCTCAAAGAGGGCCACAATAAATAGTATTCGTAGCAGAGTATTTGTCAGGTCGTCAAGCAGAATAGCAGGCATCAGATTCATGACAACAAAGCAACACATTTTCATGTCAGAAAGTTGCTGGATTGAGCATGTCAGTCAAACTTTCTAGCTTCTTCTCCCCATCTGTCATTCCCTTTGCTTCTGCGCCCCTCCGATCTGGCCTTGAGGGGGAGGGGGAGGGGATACCTGTCTGTGTCCTACCTGTTTATGATCTCAGCAAATTATCCAAGCTTTCATCTGACAGGGGAACGTGGGCACACTTCTCGCCGTGCACCGAGATGACAATGCTCATCAGCGAGGAAATGTTTTGTTTTTCCTCTCTTCTCCCAAAGCTTTATGTGCCTACTGTTGTTAGAGCATATCATTAGCATTTAAGAGCAGCGTGAGTACAACCCAATAGGGATAACACAATACAAGTAGAAAATGCAGAGTGTAGCAAGACTGTTAGATCTACGGTGTGGTTATCCAGTGAAGCCCCTCTTTGTACTGCAACTGCTTCTTAATGCAGTGCTTTTGGCTCATTCAAAAGTTTCTAGCAACTTTCTGCAACAAATCAAGTGTTGGTGACATCTTGGATGAAGACATTTTTGCCACACACACAGTGAAAAAAATACAAGACAATCAATAATGAAAGTTCATAATTAAGAAACGTTCACATGAGCTCATTTTTTTTTTTTATTGTTTTTGGACAAAAAAAGGGTTTCATTATGCTTAAACACAAAAAAATGTGTATCTTGGAACAGCAGAAAAATTTAGGAGACCCTAACCACCTAATAACCGTGAACTTCGGGCCCACTGTGTAGATGATGAATCGCAGCGGCAGGTTAAAGCCCAGCTTGGCCTCGCCTCTCTGACATCCTGCAACAGAAATACTTCCAATAGCATTAATACCATAACATGGATTTGTAATGTAGTGTTGAGCTGAGAAGAGAGGTGTGGGTGGAGGGGGGAAGGGGTGTGTGTTGCTTTTGATGTGCTCTTGTTTTGCATTGTGTGTGTATTGGGATGACGGGTAAAATGTACAGTGTTTTATGTGACAGATTGGGGTATGCTACTTATGTTGTGATGTCACTGTTTTGTTTTTATCATAATGCATTGCAGTTTATGCCCAGCACACACTGTGCCAGGGTTAGGGTTAATCCTAACCCCAATCCATATGCCTGGCTTGAAAAGCAGAATTTATTACGTGTTTGTTTACCATTCTAGAGTTCAAAACCATGATTCCAGTGGTCCAAACACAAACATCCAAGGATTATGGCACATTTATTGACTGTGGGGATGTTTGGGTTATAGTATTTTTGCTTCTTTCTTCAAAAATAAGCAAGTATTCTTTGGTCATAGAGCTCTAGCGTATTCTCATCTGCCCAAAAGAGATCCACCGATCCTTCCATTGCCTGCACTTGCATATACGTGTAGGGTTGCAGGGAGGCTGGTGCCCCCTGCGACGCCACACCTCTCGTCCAATAACCGCTGATCTTCAGTGGCCATTGGACGGAAGGTGGCATACACCTCTGCAACCTTCCAATTCATGCCTGTCCAGACCTTTAATGATTGTCTTCTCTGAGACTGCAACTCCTGAATTGGCTAAGTCATTCATCTGAGTCCCGGCAGAAGAATTGTAGCTTTAGAGACAACCTTCACTAGTTTTCTTTGCAGGGTCTATAAAATATTCTACTTCTTAGCTCTGACTGGCTTGTTCTGTGGTGTGTCTGCTTCTCTGTGAGTTTCTTGATATATCGCTTCACTTTGTGACACTTAAAACTCTGATAACTTTGTTCAATCTTTTCCACAACTCTGAACTGATCCCTTCACTTTTTGGGGTAATGCTTTCAGCAGCTGACAACTCAAACCTTTACTGCAGTTGTTATAGTGTGTGTAAAATGGGAGAAAGTCCCCAGTTTTAAATTAGTTTGACATACTTTGCACAATTCAAAGTTAAAGCACATCATTTCACGATCATAATTTTTAATGATTTGTGTTGCTGCTCAAAAAAAGGCCATTTCCTAATTGAGTAATACTTTTAAACTTGGTAAATTTATTTTTTTGTGTAATGTTGTTGCCATTAAGTGGAAGCTATAGTAATCTAAGCTTCCAAATTAGCATGTTAGAACAACCCGTCATGCTCATCCAGGGCTGGACATCAAATAATCAAAAACAAATTAATCAAAGACCTACCTTTCATCAGAAAGATATTCAGACATTACAACTGCTTTGGAAACCCAGTTATTAGAACAACTGTGACAGCTTGGTGCATGATCAATAAAATACACATCATTCTCTCCTACAACTCAAACAGTCGTATGGAATAATCCCGACTTCACTGCAAATATAGTAACCCTGACTTGCATTAAATAGAAAGAAAATGGTATCACACACTTTCACCACATCTTTGGCCAGAACAGTCTGTTAACTATCGTCATGAACAGCATTAGCTATGTTTACATGTGTAAAATTCCTTGATTGGATTGAAATGTGTTCAGATTAAAGAAGAAATAATTAATTGGAATACATCATTTATATGGGTACAGATTAATCCGATCATGATGTGTGTTTACATCCACCAGGCTTTAGTCAGAGTAGAAGCATTCTGACATGCATCAAGCCACTGACGGTGGAAATATGTCATTTTCACACATACCGTCAGGGCAGTTTGTCCCAGTCTGAATTAAATGATTGGAACAAGTGTTTAGATGGACACTGTTCGGATTATGGATCAGCATAATCCCCCTCTCATTTAAAAGCTATTTAATCCAGATTGAGTTTAATCAGATCAAATGTATCCAACATTATCACATGTCACATTTTTATTCTGACCGGCCCTTTATTCCAATTATTTATGTCCATGTAAACCTAGCTATTGAGAGGGAGCAATTTTTCCAACATATCCTACTAAAGCAGTACAATAAAGAAAGAAAAAAAAACAAGTGTCAATAACACTTTCGTAATAAAACTGTCCATGTTGGACACCATCAGCATAATCAAAAAACAAACAGAAACCGCACTCTACAAAACTGCATAAACGTATATCCTGTGATGACAAAGTACCTCACCTTCCAGTCAACAAATAGCAAAAATGCCTCAACATCAACACAGATGATCAACTTGGGAACAAAGCATGCAATAACATTTTTACCATGTCTAACAACACTAGTCTACAGGTAATACAATACTAAATTATCTACAGAATATACATCACACAACACAACATGTATGTCCTGAGATAACTTAAGCAGAAAATTGCATACAATGCACCCTTGACACAAATGATGACCACCTCCACACATTGTGGCTCTGTCCACCTATGCAAAAGTTCTGGGAAGAAATAACCACCAAAGTATCTCGATTCCTTGGCCACAACATCCCGTTTACTTGGTAATCCAGTAGAACTAAATCTAAATCACAACACCCCTGCTCATAGCCCTGACCATCAGAAAAACAGTTGATCACCACACCATAATGGAGGGCTAGACCTCCTCACACACCAGGTCTCAATGGAACAACGATCAGCAATACATAAAAATCAACTTGAATATTTCATCTGAATATATTTTATAATGCTACAGGGCATCTCAATAATCTGTGAAGTTAATGCCATCACTGAAAGAAACACAGCAGGGACAGACAAAGGAAAGGGGGGGGGGGGGTTAGTTTTGTCCTACTAACTCCCCTACTAACTCTGTGTGATTCCTGATTAACTAAAACCAGTAACAATATCTGAAAAAATACCTGTCACCTGTTCATCACAGTCTGTCTACCTCGTACGTGTTTTGTTTCATACCATTTTGTTGTTGTTTTTGTTTAACTTTTTTTTAATTTTGTAAACCAATATCTTGGCTTTAGTTCATTCCTCTGTACTGTTTGTTTTTTTATGAAAAAGGAATTAAAAAATAAAGAAGTATTTAGGTTGGAATCAATTCTACTTCTAGGGCCCTAACCTTGAGTTGTGCGTGTTTCTCATTTTTAACACTCATAGTTGCTGTTGTACAGATAAAGATGAGAGGAAACACCAGAAAGAAAGCCTAAAAAGGCTAATAAAATGCTGAAATCAGTAAAAATGGCAGGTTTGTAAGCCCTGGATGACAAGCTGCACCAAGCTTCTTCTGAACATGCATACTGTCAAAAGACTTTGCAGTGCTGTACTTTGTAATGATAACGTATTGAACATATATAATACAAAATGCAGTTCAAAGCCTTCAGCTGATCCAAAATGCTGCAGCAAGAGTTCTGATGAAAATCAACAAGAGGGATCATATTTCTCCAATTTTAGCTTCCCTTCATTGGCTTCCTGTTAAATCAAGAATAGAATTTAAAATTCTTCTTCTAAACGTATAAAGCCCTTAATAATCAAACTCCATCATATATCAGAGCTCTGATTACCCCGTATGTTCCTAACAGAGCACTTCGCTCTCAGACTGCAGGTCTGCTGGTGGTTCCTAGAGTCTCTAAAAGTAGAATGGGAGGCAGATCCTTTAGCTATCAGGCTCCTCTCCTGTGGAACCAACTTCCGGTTTTGGTCCGTGAGGCAGACACCCTATCTATTTTTAAGACTAGGCTTAAAACTTTTCTTTTTGACAAAAATTATAACTAGTGGCTCATGTTACTTTCAGCTATCTTTATAGTTTTACTGCTATAGGCTTAGGCTACTGGAGTATATCAGGATCTAATTTTCTCACTCTATTGAGTTCTACTGTTCTTCAATTATGCATTATGTGTTGTCATTTCTGCTTTAACTTTCTGTTCTCTCTCTTTTCTCTTTATAGTAGGTACACCTGGTCTGGCGTTCTGTTAACTGTGACATCATCCAGAGAAGACGGCTCACCCGCTACTACCATCTAATGTAGAACAGATTACTAGATCAATGTGTGCTTCTGTGCTTTTTTGTTTCTCTTGTTGTGTCTCTGTTCTGTCTTCTGTAACCCCAGTCGGTCGAGGCAGATGACCGTTCATACTGAGCCCGGTTCTGCTGGAGGTTTTCCTTCCTGTTAATGGGGAGTTTTTCTTCCCACTGTCGCTTCATGCTTGCTCAGTATGAGGGATTGCAGCAAAGCCATGTACAATGCAGATGACTCTTCCTGTGGCTCTACGGTTCCCCAGGAGTGAATGCTGCTTGTCGGGACTTTGATGCAATCAACTGGTTTCCTTATATAGGACATTTTTGACCAATCTGTATAATCTGACCCAATCTGTATAATATGATTGAACTTGACTTTGTAAAGTGCCTTGAGATGACATGTTTCATGATTTGGCGCTATATAAATAAAATTGAATTGAATTGAATTGAATATAATCAGGGTGTATGGGGTTAGGACCAAAAGTGATTCATTCAAGCACAATTTTTGGAACCTCTAAATCATGGTCACATTTAGAATAGATGTCTATTTACGGGGAACACTCTTATGTTCAAGAAACATAGTGGTACATTGACTTCTTAACACTGACCATTCAGGTTGAAACAAAGTGTGAAATGGCTTGTTGTAAGTGTATGCCGTCAGTAACACAGAGAAAATCAATAAAACTAGAGTTACATGAACTGGTATAATTTTTAAATACCAGAGTTGTTTTAAACATTGCAGAAGTCTGTTTATGTGCTGGCCCTGCCCTAAATATCTCTTAGATCAACAACTATTCTCTATTACGCCATTAAGACTTATTGCTTCAGGTCTAATATTTACTGGTTACAACCTCTTAACAGAGCTTAATTTTAAACAATCTGAGCAAACACCTTGAAAGATTAATTGAAATTCAACTGGTTCCAATTCTAGACCAGTGGTCCCAGTTGTTTGTTTTACACTCCATGAAAGCACTGACTGTCCATGGTTAACACCCTTTTCTTACCCACAGATCGCTGGAGCTAGATGTCCTGAAACTGAGCGATGGATGACTGCCATGCTTTGATGTTTCTTTGCTATTAACTTTTGGTAATTACATGTTCTCAAGAGGAATTTTAATACACAAATAATTATGAAATTAAAATAATTTTTGTGGTTAGAAGGAAATACATTCTTAGTTTTTTACTTTACATGTTTAAAATAGGCGCAGTGGGTAGCTGGGTTTGAGTACACCCCTGGGTCTTTCTGCATGGAGTTTGCATGTTCTCCCTGTGCATGCGTGGGTTCTCTCCGGGTACTCCGGCCTCCTTCCACAGTCCAAAAACATGACTGTTAGGTTAATTGGTCTCTTTAAAGTGTCCTTAGGTGTGAGTGTGTGTGTGAATGGTTGGTTGTCCTGTTTGTCTCTGTGTTGCCCTGAGATAGACTGGTGACCTGTCCAGGGTGAACCCCGCCTCTCACCCAGATAGGAACGCTGGAGATAGGCACCAGCATCCCTCGTGACCTCATGAGGGATAAGCAAGTCAAAAAATGGGTGGATGTTTAAAATAACAAAACAAAATCGACTGCAAAAAGAAATTGGCCCCTAGTTCATCAACCATTATATACTCTGACTGGAGGAGGCACTGTTTCCTCTGTATGCCTCAAAGTTGTCCCACTTTCACTAAAAAATAAATAGAGGCAAAAAAATACATATATATAAAAACACAATCTTAGATTTGGATAGGACATTTTGAGCATTTTTAGTTCATTATTCGAAAACACCCCTGTCTGCCATATATAGGCTGTGATTTCATGTGAAGCGTATGTTTTATTAGAGCAGGTTGAGGTGTGGCTGGTGTTAGCCTTTTTTTTGTTCTGTGTCTCTTTCTCAGCAATTTTAAGTTATTGCTTTAAATATAAATATAACCTCAAAAAAAGTCTGCTCATCCTTTTTAAACCACAAAAAGAAAATTAAAGTTTCTTTTCAATTTAATACTTAGTAATTTAAATCACTTGCTCTTTTGTTATTAATTTCAGGTTTCTGATTAGGAAATCCAATTACAAAAACATACAAAGATTTCCAGAGTTATTTTGATGTCAAATTAGGACTGAAATGTTTTAAATAAATGTTGCTGCTGCTTTATCATCACCTATTCAGAAGTGGATGTGGGAACAGATCATATCTACTTTAAGCTAACTTTATAAAAAACATTTTCATTTCCAATATACGCACTGTGGATTTTTTTGTATTTCCTTGTGGTGTCGACAAATCTTGCTGTGCTGTTTATGACTAACAGTAAATGGTCGGAAATGCTGGTCAAGAGTGTTTTAAATGTGTGTTTTAGATTTTAGGTATTGCTGGGTTAATAGGACATTGATTTGCAACTAAAACAACACAGAAATTGTTATTTGTATCAATAAAGTCTTTTCCTGCCCTTTAGTCTTCTTTAGTAATTCAGAAAAGAACAAGCATTGACTGGAAGAAGTGTTTTTACGAAGATAACAACATGACACAGAGACTGGTGGTTTTTCTTTTTTCAAAACAGCTATTTAAGAACCTGCTGGGTTTAAGACTGGAACTGCTCCGCTTTCGAACCTCCTGTACTGTATTGGTGTGTTTGCCATAAATATCCTATACAATATTCATCTCAGTGACTGGACATTCACCGTCACACCCACACATGGATCTGTTTTTAGCACAGAAAACCACCACCACCACCACATTCTAGCCTCACCCTTTGTGTCACAGATGCTGTCTGACAGTCTGTCAGTGTTTCCTGTTGTTATTTTAGAATCCAGTGTATTTAGGTCACATGTCCTCCATACCCCCCCCATATAAGTATGAATAATGCAGACTTCTCTCATTACACCATGAACTACCCCTCTGGATTGAAAATCAATGGGCACTCAAGTAGCTGGCAGAAGATTGAAGCAGACTTTCCAACCCTGCTGCCGAGAGAAGCAAAGAGTAGCAAGAAATGCTTCTAACAGAACACCCCAAAGGCCTAACTGCATCTCTATTTAAGTAGTTGCCAAGTTTTATCAAATATAATATGCTTTTCATCTGCCGTCTGGCACATCTTTATTCACAGAGGCATCATGTGATGCGGCAAAAGGCTTGTGTTACAAAAAAAGTAACACAAAGAATTCTGGTCAATGCTTAGAGGAATGTCTAAAAAAACAGACCATTGTATGAGCGATCGAAAAAAGGGGCAGGGAGATTTTCTTACCCCCACTGTTTTTCATTCTTTTAATGCACTCTCTCCGACAGTTCAAACATAGTTCACGGAGTCTGCGCTCAATCTGTCTCAAACTACCACATGTAGTGTCTGGAGAATCCGAGGAAACCATGCCTGCACACATTCTGTACACAGACAGAAAATAGTGCATTTGACAGAATCCCGTCCACAGTTACACTCATTCTTGGAAATGTGCCCGCTTTGCTGCAAGCAGTGCTAATAACCCACTGCCATCACACCAGCAGCTGAGGTTTTTTTTTTATGTTTTTCTTTTTTTATGAGAAAGCCCCCTTAACATCTGGTCCGCATCTGGAGCTCTTTAATGAGAGGTTCAGTCTGCCACAAATCCTTACTTCAAGCCTACCACCATTCTGATCGTTCTTAAAGCGCCAAGAGACTTCAACCATCAGTCTCCTAGCAGCCAAAAGCTGTACTTATTTGGATTCATGAATGTTAACTTTTAGAGAGAGAGAGAGAGAGAGAGAGAGAGAGAGAGAGAGAGAGAGAGAGAGAGGGAGAGAGAGAGAGAGAGAGAGAGAAATACACTGAGTAAAGCTAATTAGGGAAAAGCTTCAGTTTAAATGCAGTTTATTTGATTTATTTTCCTAGCTGTGTGGTGTCTGATGTGTGTTGTGATGAGTGTTTTATTTATTCATATGATTTTGGTTTACATTTGAGATCAGACCCACGGCTTTTCGTTGCAACATGTTTGCATCTGAAAGCCAAAAACATTTTTTCATAGCAGAGCAAAAGCACTGTCTCTCCAAGGTGTACCCACCCTTGGAAAAAATGCCTGGGTTTCTTGATGTAAACAATGGCATCATAATAAAACTTTTTTTCCTTATAGTATTTGACACATATATCCTGGACCTATACAATACCATTGAAACACAAGCAAATAAATGTGTTGGAATAAAGAAAAACACCAATAAGCTGGTTTTGTAAAAGTACACACCATTATAGAAGTACTTTGTTGATGCCACTCTCAATTTAGTTTCAGCATTCAGTTCTGCTTAGTAAACACCTGATATCAGTCACATGGGCTCTGATTAAACTGATATAAAGTCATTTTGTATTTTTTGAATTGATTTTCTTGAAATTTGCTCCTGAGCTTATTTTTACTGAAGTCACAGTTTGCAGAGGTGAAAATTATATTTTTGTACGAAGGTAACAATGGAATGCAAGGGACACAAATGAAACAAACAAACAAACAAAAAATCCACAGTCTTAAATACAGTTGCACAGTGAGAAGAAAAAGTATGGTACAACAGTGACATTGCAAATGCAAAATTTTTATAGTTTTTGGTAATTGATAAAAACAGCAACAAGAAGAAGACAGGAAACAGAGGAGGGATCATGTCAAGAGGCTGACAACAGCACTTAAGGAGTTGCAGGGATATCTACCCAGCACTGGTTGTCTTCTATATTCATACAGTCTCCGTGTGTGGAGTAGGCAGTAGGGTTCCAGTGGGGAGGTCTCCCAATCTTGTTGGAGAACGATTTAGGATCAAATTACACTAAGCTAGATCTTTGAGCTAGAACTCCAACGGATAAGATTAGATTTTTTTTTTCTTTAGATGGTGGTTTTGTTAATGTGAATATATAACCTTAAAGCATTTCAGTGTAAGTTTTGATCCAAGTATTAGCTTTATATGAGCTATATGAAATGTTTTTTCAGGTCAATATACATTGATCTACATCTCAAAAACTCAACTGTGTAACTCGAGAGGATCAGATCCGTCACTGAATGGGTCATGTCATCTAGAGCGGCGCTATTGGTCACATGACCCATTCTAGGACAAAACAAAACAGAAATGATACTTTCCTGATCAGACATATTTTATGTTCTCTGATATAGGATTTCTGATATAGGATTTAATCTAGAGGGGTGAGTGTGGCCATGTCTTTACAAATAACTCAAACTTCTCAGTCCGTTGGTCCAAAGTGGTCTGTGATCAGATTACAAAACATGGAAGGAGACTGTTTAATTTTGCATCAGTGCAAGTGTTGCCAGTGGACTTCATGGGTGCTAAACCTGGAAGTTACAGGTCTAGCGCCCCTAGTGGCTAAAGATACATGATGCTCCTTTAAAGAGTTTCAAATGCCGTAAGTTTTAACTCAAAGACTCAAAGCATCACAATGAGTCAAAGTATATCCACATAATATTTACTTGAGAGTCAGCTTTAATCGGCTAAGGTCAAGATAAGGTATCTATAAACAGTATGTATATCTTTTTTTATATGTAGAGAGAAAAAACCGAATGGACTTGTGAGTTGTGGTAGTGTAATATGCTTATGTCGTTTCACAGCAGTATAGCTGAGATGTTCATCAGGGAGTTCATCAGAGAGACAGCTTGGGTGAAAAAGCTGTCTGTGTGATGGCTGGTCTTATCCCATAGAGCTCTGTAGCGCAGACCTGGAGGTAAAAGAGCTTGTGGACACACAATCAGTTTGTGTGCAGGATGTGTGGGGTCTGCAGAGATGTTTGCTGTCTTTTTTTCCCGGAGGGAAATGTCAGCCCTAATGACAGACCTAAAATCAGTGTGCATCTTGCTTTTTCTTTCTTTCTTTTCTTTCTATATATACTGTATCTATATACAGTATATATATATATATATATATATATATATATATATATATATATATATATATATATATATATATATATTTACTTAAAAAGTATATTTGAAAATATTGTTAAAATGATTCATCATATTTTACCTTTTGACATAACAAAACCCTGACATTCAAACAGGACTTTGTAGATTTTTGAAAACTACTGTAATTCCAAGTACTGAAATAAAACAGATTTTTGCATCTAATTCTTACAGCAAATCCTGTTTTTGTGGGAATCTCTTCCTGTGGTCCCAGTGCATTGTCCACTGCAGCAATCCATAAATCAAGGAAATGGCTCCTTTTGTATGTTCATTATTAAGCAGAACATGTGTTCAGACAAAAACTATATTCTCTGAATAGACTTTGATTAAAGGCCAGCCCTTTTAACAATAGCATTCTTATTCTCACCATATAGCAGCTTGTCTGGCTTCTTTTTTATGACCCCTTGAAAATAATATAATGAATAAGCAGTTCTTAGAGCTCTGTTTGCATTGCGAGATCGATGCAACAAAGCAGCCAGAGAGCATCTCATTGTCCGGCAAAACCAGCAAAGAAACCGCTCACTTCAAAGATAATTTATTTTTTTGTTGGTTGACGGCGGTAAATGAAGTGGGGGAGGGGCTTTGAAACTAACCGGGAGGAGCACATTTCATCACAGGAAGCATAGTGAGGGCAGGGAGACTTGGAGGAGTTGGAGAAACCTGGAGTCAAACACAGGACACCATGAACTTTCTATTAATAAATGAGTTGCACAGTTATAGGAAAATTTGCTCCATTCAGATTTGTGCTTATGAGAGAAGCAACTTCTTGGAAATATGGCTGAAGCTTAAAATTTTGAAAATGATCCAGCAACCACAGACAACAGTGATTTCCATAAGCTGTAGGTGGTGATGCAAATAGAGCCCAATGGTTGCTGAAAAATAGGAAGCAAAGTCCAGGTTTCACACTCTGTTTCTCTTTATTTGATCTGGACTTGGAAATGGAGACAGGGGATGGGAATCACTGGTAATTCGTAAGCTTCACACAAAGAAGCGATTTACTGTGTGTCCAAGAGTTGTTCGTATGAACCTGCAAGTATCAGGCAGAGAGCCCAAGTCTGCATTCAGAGATAAGTTGGAGGGATGTTTGCTCTAATTCATGGAGAGCCAATGTGCTTTACTCTGCTCAATGGACTATGGGGACAGGCGACATCCAGCCTGACTCTGGAATAAACATATATACAGGAAAACATGGCGATATCAGTAGAAGGCGCAGTCACACTGCCTGCAATGTGTTTGCAATCATATTCCTGGTTCTAATTTTCAGATAACAGCTATATTTGAACATTCTAAAAGTGGACTAAATTGAAAGAGTCAAGCTTTCATCAGCATGGGTCCTATATGTACATATAATATCTGTTACATGATCCATGATTGTTATTGCCTTCAAAGAATAAGTTTCAGTTTTAGCTTCCATTTAACCTTCTTACCAAAGGTGAGTATTCACATTCATCAGTAGTTATTGCATTAAATGTTACCATTAAATACAATATATTAGTTTGATAAATTAGCAGAATAGTTATTTCATCCTTGTTCAGTCTGATCATCTGGCTAAGCATGTTACTCACCCTGTTCAGCATTTTTGTGACAACATTTCCCTATCCTACATTGGATAGAATATGAAACACAGATCACCCTGTGTTGTCAAATAAACCACAAAAAAGCGGAATGGGTCGTTTCTGGTTTTTCAGCTGGTTGGAGAGCTAGTCCAGGCTCTCATGGAGGCAGTGGGGTGCAGAGATCTACAGCCAGATCTCTACACCCACTTGGCTGTAGATCTCTACAGCCAACAGCATCTGTTTCCTAGGCAATCAACTACAAAGCAGAAGGTCAGAGAAACAAGCCATAGAGATAGGGCAAGGAGCCCTGTTATCCGTGGGAAACTCAAAGTAGAGCTCCTTCTCCACATCAAAAGGAGTCAGTTGAGGTGGCTTAGGCATCTGATCAGGAAGCTCCCTGGTCACCTCCCTTTGGAAATTTTTTGGGCTCAACCCACTGGAAGGAGACCCCAAGGAAGAAGATATAGCTGGAATGACTATATATCTTGTCTGACCTGGGAATGCCTTTGGATCCCCTAAAATGAACAGGAGGATGTCACTGGGGAGAGGAATGTATGGGGTTCCCTACTGGACCTGTTGCCCCCGTGACCTGATCTCAGATAAGCAGAAGATGATGGATGGATAGATAGATGCCTTGTTTCCCTGCAGTAATATGGTCACAAGGAATAGTGTTATAATAGGTAATATTACAGTTTTTATTGATTGCTTTGATGCAGCAGTCAACTCAAAACCCACATTTTTCAAAACAGTTAACGCAGAGGCCTAAACAGTGGCAACAATGGTCAAAATTACACATTTTGTTTGCAAAAGGCTCCAACTCTGCCAAAATATTTAAAATATGAACCAAAAGCAAATTTTGCCCTCAAACAACACAACCTGCACACAAATGTTTGAGCCCTTCCAATCATTCGTTACACAAGGGGCAACAAAATACAAAATACCACACTTAATGTGAATCAGTGCAGCATTGCTGGTTCATTGAAGCCAATGACTTTACACAGCTTACACGTCAGTCATGCCTCTGTATCTATATCATGGGCAGCAGCAGTCATTGCATTGAGCGAGGGCATCTGCTCATGCGGTGATCATATACTTTCCATCTCCATGCACTGAAGAATTCCTCTATAGGAATAGATAGAGATATATATACTGTATAGCAGCAACATCTGCTCTCCCATCGAAAAACTCTTACAATGGATGCAACCGTGTTTCTATTTAGAAAAGTTTGGACTCTTTGTCCTGCACCTCTAAGTGAAAGGCCATGATTTACCACATGATCAATCATAGTTGCCTGAATTTCATCTGTAACTTGAGCCCTTCCAGCTACACCGCCACCTCATACACAGATTCTTCTTCCTCATAATCATCTTCCCCTGAGCCATCTACCTCTTACTCTGACTCTCATCTGCCTTACGTTGACCATTCATGCTTGCAAAGAACAACACACAACATGGCACCTTTTACGTAAAGCCTGCAAACTGACTGCAAATTGAAAAATTGCGTAAAGAAGTGTCAATCAGGTGCTTCAGTGATTTCATACTGATCAAGAAGTTTCTTAAAGCTAGGAACATATGGTTTCTGTTTGGCTACCACAGCTAAAGTAATGGAGTTTGGACTGCATGAATGACATCTGTGTTAACTGTTTTGCAAAAGGGTGGGGAAAATGAGTCAAACCAATGAGAACGGGTTAACTCATTTGCAAGAGGTGTCTTTTGCTCTGCTGAGATGGTGATGATGAAAACTGAGAGGTTGCCAGTTTCTTCAAACAGGTCAAAGCAATAAAAAAAAAACTGTAAATGGAATGAGAACATATGGCTTGTGCACTGAACATTTGTTTAAAGGAGCAATAAGCAATAACCTAGTGTTTCAAATTGGAACAACACATACATTATAGCTTGCCATTGACAACAGCCTACTTTTGCTCAACAGTCCATTGCTTCTGTAAAACTGACTAAATTTTTTCTTACACAGAATAGGTATAGGATGTTGTATTGTATTCTGTTCTATTTCTGGTCCGCTCCTCTTACAGGCTTCCATGTTAGCAGGCTGCTGCTCTTTTGCCAAGATAAAATACCAAAGGCTGTGCTCTGCTTTTCGGAACTCTAGGAACTTTCATAAGATTGGCTCAGAAACCAGGAAGTAAACATTGACTACACACTCTATCAAAGTACTTCCACACCATACCTCTAGGTTTGAAAGGAGAAAAACTTGACAAAAACATTGTTGATGGAGAGGACCGATTGTTTATAGTCCTAGAATCTTATGTCCATCTCGGGTAACAAATTATTCCTTCTTTAATAAGAACACATTTAACAGAAATTGAAATCTGGATATACTGAAGCGAGCCTTTGATATTGGTTTATATTCACTGCTCCTGGTAAACAAACAGGTAAATTGGGATCATATAGCAAGGTCACATTTAGAATTCTGAAAGGGGCAGGTTCCCACAGACGCTCTGAGCCCTGCTGGCCCTGCTGTGATTGGCCATCCTGTGCTATACATACTTAGCTGTTGTTTTTGCAGCTTTTCAGACTCGGTTCACCGTTTTGTTTAGCCTCAAGACTATATTTAGCCTCTTTAAAAAAATGCTGGACTTGTACATCTGTTGCATAAGACTGAATAGATGTTTCCAACATTCCTGAATGAATGTGTAATGGTATATAGAAAGGCTTAAGGGATTGCATTATCAGGACTTTAAAAGAATCATATACTTGTAAAGCTCCTTTCTCCAGCCTGGCTGCTGAATCCCGGTCTCTCCAGAACACAAAGCCCATGAAAAGATCCGTTTAATTGACTGAGTTTCTCTTGGGGAAAACAGCCAGAAGACTGTGGAGCCTTTTTCTGAGGTTTTAAAGTTTTAGAAAACAGTTTAAACGTGGAGGCAGTTCTCTGTTGGAGAGGGACTGGTTTGTTGTACCTGTTTGCTCTGATGCAGGCACTCAAGCTTTGAAAAGGTATTGGCAGAGTTATACACAACAGGAACAGCTGTAGAACTCCAGAGACAATAAGCAATCTGCTGAATGAGGGTTACAATAATAACTTCCACTCAATAGGTCTGTCATCATTTAACACAATAAACAGGTAAACTGAGGGAAAGTATTTCTGGTTTTGTAGACATTTTTGTGTCATCTCTAACTCTTAGCAGTGACATGAGTTTGGACCCAGTGCTCTCTCTAGGCCAGAAAAACATACTGTCATCACTCTCTGTTTGTATTACTTTATAACACAGTTCATCATTAATTCACAAACGCAGTATCTTACAATACTTACTATAAACAATAATTACAAAATAAATTTTCAGGGTTGTATACATTAAATTAATGATATAAGTTGCAAACAACATATTCTCCTCATTGTCAACTCAAAAGTGTATAACACCTTTTTTTCTTATAAAGTGTTTTGAATTTAATATAGCAGATACTTTTTTCCACTCCTCATCCAAACTGCTACACAATTTTACTCATTACACCAAAATGCACTTTGTTTTAAAGTAGTACGCACAAGTTTACTTTTGAAATCGTATTTTCTTCTGTTATTTCTATCACTTAAGCTTAAGAAAAAGAACGTTTGTATATTAGTTGGTAATACCTATTTCTAGTTTTAAACATCACTAATAGCATTAAATTAAATGTTATTTATCATTACATTTTAAATTAACCAAATCTCTTAATTTGAAGATATTTGATTCCATAAACAATTTATTAGAATATTCCCTAGCATTCACTTTATACAAAATTCTCTTTTCGTGTTGCTCCACACCTCTACACAACAAGTCAGATATTGAACAATAAATACATAATATATTGTCTGGAGTATTGATAATTCTAAAACATTTTTACTGTATTTAGAAGTCCAATACCTCTGCAAAGTTTTTTTAATGTGTTTTATATGAGATTACCATTTATCCGTCACATATGTGTGCGTTATCTGTCAGGTTTGAGTGCATTATTCGTCAAGGGTTTGCATGTTATTTGTCAGTTGTATGCGCATTTTCTCTCAGCGATGTGTGTTATTCGTTAGGTATGTGCATGCTTCCCGCCAGATGTGTGCGCATTACCTATCAGGTGTGCGTGTTCTGTCGTGTGTATGTAAGTTACCCATCAGGTGTGTGCGCATTTTCTGTCAGCGGTGTGTGTTATTGGTCGGGTGTCTGCCTTATCCATCAGGGGTGTACATTATCTGTCAGGTGTGTTTGAGTGATCCGTCAGGTGTGTGTACCTTATCTGTTCCGTGTGTGTGTTATTTGTGTGTGCATTATGTGTGTGTAAGCTACCGGTCAGGTTTGTGTGCATTTCCTGTTAGGTAATGCACACTGTCCTGTGTGTTATCTGTCAGGTGTGTGTATGAGTGCGTCATCTTTCATATGCGTTTGTACCCCATGCGTTAGGTGTGAGAGTTATTTGTGAGGTGTCTCTGCATTATACGTCAGGTGTGTGTGCGCATTATCCTTCAGATGTGTTTGCGTTATCCGTCAGGTGTAAACATTTTCCTTCAGGTGTGTGCACATTGTCCTTCAGATGTGTTTGTGTTATCTGTCAGGTGTAAACATTGTCTGTCAAGTGGTCGCATTATTGGTCAGGTGTGTGAGCATTTTCCTTCAGGTGTGTGCGCATTATCAGTCAGGTGTGTTTACGTGTTATCTGTCAGCGGTGGGCGTTGTCTGTCCTGTGTATGCATTATTTGTCAGTGGTGTGTTTTTTTCTAAGGCCTATACTGATACAGATTATTTTAACATCATCAACTTAACATTTATTAAGTTCTTATAGAAGTTTCCCCCATCTGGGGGTTGTGTATGGTAGAAGAGGAAAATCATTCACCGCTGAGATTGACAGCTCTTTTGTTTAGAGGTGTCATGTCTTCTGAGGTAAGAAAGCTATAAATATTGAAGTTAGTCCAAGTTCACTTGCCAATGCATCAATGGTGAGGGAGGCTCAACAAAGTAGCCAGGTAAACGAGAGCGCACCGTGTCACACCCACACCCAGGGAACAGGACCCTGATCACTCTCTCATGGACTGACTATTGAGGCAAGTGAATTAAACAGAGGTAGACTCATTTAACATGTCAAGCATGTATGAGAAAGAAAGAAAGAAAAATCCAAACTTGTGCAATGCTCCTTTAAAAAAAAGCCATAATATATAAACAATGGATTGCATTGTGTCCTGGAGGTTCTGGGTTCAACTGCCACAGACTGCCACTATGGGTCCCTGAGCAAGACCCTTAACTGCAGATTGCTCCCTGGGTGCCGCACAGTGGCAGCACACCCCACTTGCTCCCCAAGTGGATGGGTTAAATGAAGAAATTTTTATTGGAATGTATGTTTCAATGATAATAAAGATCATTATAATAATAAGTATTAAATAGTTGGGCACTTCATATAGCAGCACAAGCCCTTTGTTGTGCAGATTTACACCCTGAGGACATGTATAAACACCAACTTAGCCATCCATCCATCTTCTTACTCTGTTTATCCCTGATGGGGTTGCTGGTGCCTATCTCCAGGAGTTCAATGGGCAAGAGGTGGGGGAGAACCCACGCATGCAGAGGGAGAACATGTAAACTCCAAGCTGAAAGACCAGGGTTGGACTCGAACCCAGAACCTTCTTGCTGCAAGGCAACAACACTACCCACTGCACCACTGGGCAGCCAAAAGAGTTTAAAATGTGAACAATCTGAATCTTGGTGTTTTTTTACACCCAGTCGTCAATGCAAACAACCTTCCTGAGAAAATGTTCTGTTTGATTCATATATTAAACTGTTTTTGTTTCTACCTAAAAAGTGACCAAGTTTTATTATCCCATCTATGATGCTCTGACTAGCCTGATGGAAACAGTGCGTATCAAAAAAAACCCGTGTTGCAACTCATAAATGAAACAACGTGTCACAGCGAGACAGTGAGGAAGAGGAGGAGGAGAAAAAAGACCTGATATCAGCTATTTAGGCTGATATTCACTAGACGATACCTAACAGGCTGAGGGTTATTTATTAAACATTAAATAACTTAAAACCGTGCAAGATGGCACAACAATGCGTTATCTCTAAGGGGTGTGTGCATCTGTCAAGTTTGTCCGTGAGGGGTGTAACCCGTGTTCCCCGTCAGCTGTGTACGTTATCCATAAGGGGTGTGTGCTTTATCCGTGAGGGTTGTACTTTATTCAACAGGTGTGAGCATTACCCATCAGGTGCGTGAGTTATCTGTAAAGTGTTTCTGCATTATCCATCAAGTGTGTGTGCGTTATCTGTCAGATCTGTTCCAGTTTTCAGTCAGTTGCGTGCCATTACCCGTCAGGTGTATGCATTACCCGTCTGGTGTGTGTGCGTTATCTGTCAGGGGTTTGCGCGTATCAGGTGTGTGTGTTATCCATACGTCTTTTTTTTTTGCCTTATCCATTCAGTGTTTACGTTATCCATTGGATTTTTATGCATTATCCGTCAGGTGTGTGCACGTGACCCGTCAGGTGTGTGTGCGTTACCAATCGGATGTGTGCCTTATCTGTTAGCGTCGTGAGCGTTGTCTGTCAGTTGTGTGCATCATCTGTCAAGTATGTGTGCATTATCCGTCAGGCTTGTGCAAGTTATCCATCGTGTATTTACATTATCTGTCAAGTGTGTTTGCGTTATCCGTCAGATGTGTGAGTTATCAGAATCAGAATCAGAAATACTTTAATAATCCCAGAGGGAAATTACAGTTCCAGTACAACCGTCCATCACATACATCACAAACATTTCAGGGGAACCATTTGACTGAGGCCTTACTGCCAAGGACCCTGCCTAGCGCGGTTTCCTTACCGCGCTGCCTTTAACTCTCCAGGGGAGTTTTAGATAATAGGGGAAAACCAAATCCGAATACACTATTTGTTTTGAGAACAAGATGCATCAACTTTCCATCAGCTTTAAAGTCCTTTGTCACTGGCTCCACATCTCTTAACCAATATTCCAAATTTGTTGGTCTTTTTACCGTGTTTCACATCTAGATTTATCCCATCTATCCTCTGAGTTCAACCACCGAAGCCAGTCTGCATTCCAGCGCATCCAGCTTGCGGCTCTGCTCGTCCAACTTACGGTTCTGCTCGTTCACGGCCTTAGTGATCGCATCATATGCGGCCAGCCGCCTGATCATGGCCATACTTGCAACCGACATCCTCTGAAGTTACTGGTACAACAGAAATCCTCTGAATCCAAATAGAAGAAATCCGTGTATCATGATTATATGTATATGTCTTCAATGTCCTCAACTGACAAAATTCGAAAAACACACCATTTTCCACCTGTTCCAAGAATCTAGGGTGTATCTCACGAAGTGTGTCCCATCAGGACAGGACGGGTCCCTTTTTCCCTGCCTTCCTGTCAAAATTTGCGACCTTCTCTACCGAGATACAGAACAGAATCCATGAGGTGTGTCTGCGTTACACTGAAATACAGAGGGTGGAAGAGAAAACATGAGTGTATGAGTCCCTCAAGGACTGCCATATGGTAGTCAGTAAGCCGGCCAGTGTTTTGTACAGAAGTGAAAGGGTCAGAGTCACACAGCAGTGCAGGAAAATAAAAACCTGCGGATACCATCATCTCTATTTCTGAGCAATGTTAGCCAAAAATATTAAGACCACATCATAACAAGTAGAAAAGTAAGAAGAAAACAGCACAGCTATTAACAATTTTTTTTTTGTGCCGTTGTTACTGCTACTGTTATGTGGAGAAGTCTGTGTAGATGTGTGTGCAGCGAGAGCCAGGACAGTGACGTAAGCTGTAGATGAATATCTCTTGCTACCATACTTATTTTCCGTACCGTAATTACATTACTTTTTTGGCGACCTGAAAGTTATTCTGTTCACGCGTGCGCAAATGAGCTGATGGAACGGATTGTGCTACTGGTACGGATTGAGTAGTGACAAACACAATACCGTTTGCAGATTAGCGGAACTGTACTCTCCACTGCTAAGTAGTGTCAGCTAGCATGCTACTACATAAGGCTAAGATACAATTTTTTTTAATTTGATTATTTCAAAATTATTTTATTAAGCTGTGCATCTCACTTTAACACTGCTACCATAAGACAATAGGTCTGTCCTTTTTCAGGGGCTACATTCCTTCAAAGGACCCTGTCTACGTGGGTCATTTATTGACTGTGAAAAAGAGAATATCGGAAGAGATTGGCTGGAGAACTGGGACGGTCGAGCTGTCCCCGCTCTTACCTTAGCATTAATCATGTTGCCTAGCAACCGAGTCAGCGTGAAGCAGCTGTGAAGCCAAACAAATGGAGCCCGAAGGTTAATCCCACTGTCTCCTCTGTAAATAATGGTACACAGTTATTATTTTTCCTTTACATATTCATTACGGTTCACAATTGCAATCAACCAGAGGCTGGAGACCTAATAATTCAGCCAGACACCAAGGTAGCTTTAACAAATTTGTTAATATGCTGATGTAGATGCACCGGGAATGGACAGGAACACAGACAGGAACCACTGCCGAGACTAATTCAGTAACTTTTTCAAAGTTACTTTTATGTCACAGAAAGCATAATGTAGCCAACTTTATTCACCACTTTTTACCACTTTGCGGGGTGTGAAGTGCCTCATTTGCATGGTTCAGGTTATTTTTTTCAGTTTAGCCACTTTTCTGTCTTAGGATTTATTTCTGTTTTCTTGTTTTGTATTGGATTTATGCTTAGCCTGTTTTAGTCTTTGTTATCAGTTTTTATTTCAGCTCGTGTCTGTTTAGTCTTTGTCTTGTTTTCCACCTTAGGTCTATTGTCTATTAGTCTGTGTGCTCCTTTTATCATCTCCACCTGTTTTGGTTAATTAGTCCCGCCCTCCTCTCCTGTTCCGTTCGCCTATTTAAGCCCGCTTTAGTTTTCTGTTTGTTGCCAGGACATCTTGTGTTATCTTCACGTGCAATCTACTCAGTAAGAGCACTTTACCCTTGTCTGTTCTAGTTTAGCCTGCCTGTCAGTTTTGCCCGTTCAGTTTTCTGTTCGCCTGTTTTTGGAGTTTGTTCTATTGCTTGCCTGAAAGCCAGCTCTTTTTGCCTCCTGGATTTTTTGTTAATAAACCCCTTTTTAAGCATCAGCTCAGTGTCCGGCTATAAAGAGAACGAACCAAATGAGTTGCTCTCAGACACACTTCAGAACAGGGAAAAAGATATAGTGGGGCAACAATAACAAAGAACAAAGAACACCTGTATAAGGTGCAGTTCCACCTTATACAGACCACAACTGAATGATTTAAATGTGACAAGAAAGGCATTTAAAAGCATTATATGTCCCTTTTAACCAGTGGTTCTTAAATGTTATCTATTGCACCCCCTTTAAAGAAGGAATTTTTTCCCATACCAACAAAATAGGTTTAAAATATAACCTGTATTGTTTTCTATTTTAATGAATTAAAGTTGTTGTTCTGAATATTACCTAGAATCCCTTTTAAAATGCATAACGTATTTGTGTGTATATATATATATATATATATATATATATATATATATATATATATATATATATATATATATATAGAGAGAGAGAGAGAGAGAGAGAGAGAGAGAGATAGATACAGCATACGGGTTCACTCATAACATATACCAATGGTTTCTAACAACTACAATGTTTCAACATTGCCACACTTTTTTGGCTATATAATATTAATAACAATATAAATGGCTTTTAGCCCGACTCGTACCTGCAATCAAGTAGCTATGAACCTGTTATGGCAAAAACAATATCAAAACATACTGCTGTGTAGCATTCAATGCTGTGACTTCCTTTCTTCAAACCCAAGAGGAGGAAACTGCTACATGGGATCTCGACTGAAAATTATTGATTTTCTGGCACCGCCTTGCCTCGATCAAGGAATGCCAATACGAGGATTCCACGTCGACTCTCTGGTTCATGTCGAGTTCACTTGTCATTTTCTATAATTCTGACAAAATCAAGATGCTTAACCGTGATGTAGTTAGACATGGTGAGCCGCCCTCAGGCTTTCTAATTGAATTTTGTGTCTGTGTTCTGCCATTTGGTACCAGTCTGAAGTATTCCCATGATTTAATCAGGGCAGAAGTTTAGTGTTTAAAGAGCATATTGAAAAAAAGAACAATGTTACTGTTCTTAAATCCAGTAATTGGAGGTCTTTATGCTGTTTTACAGCCAACATTCCTTTTTTTCTTACTGAGATATATGTAGAAACATGTTCAAAACATGTCTCTAACCGCCTCAAATGTATCATTCCAAAGAGTTCCTGCTACAATGTATGATGGCATATGAAAAGGTTTCTCATCATCAAAGCATTTGTAATGAAGTGGTGTGACTACTATCAGAAAACGGACATGTGGTTGCAAACGATACAGCTGGCAACGGCAACAGCTGCATTTCTAATATTCTAAGGAAGCACCAATGGAGGTATAATCCAAAAGTGGTTGTTGAAACATAATTTTACCATAAAGCAGCCACAGCCCAGTGCCCCTGAAAGGATTTTAACAGTGAAAAGAATAATCAAGAGCTGCCCAAGAGCCAAGGAACACTCACAGAAAGCTTCAGAAAGACTTGGAAATAACAGTTACTGTTTTTCCCATGAGAACCTTAACTAACTCAACTGCAATCATCTCTTTGCACATTCACTGAAAAAGTGAAAAAAGTGTTGAAAGTTGTTGAAAGTTTTCTGCAGAAGATTTGAAGAATCCTGTGCAACATTGGGAGAATGTAGTGTGGTCAGGTGAGGCCAAAACTGAATTCTTGGATGTGGTCGCACACACCATGCTAGGAAGAAGGATGGTTCTGCAAATAGATACATCACCTGACCTGTATCCAAATGAAAATAACTGGTATGAACAGATGATATCTTGACCTAAAAAGGCTTTCACAGAAACCATTAAGTACATTTATGTAGAATAGAATTAAACAGAATAGAATAGAATAGAAATATCCTTTATTGTCACATAGTGGGGGAATTTCAAGCCTTCCAGCAGGAAAAAGACATGCAAATGAGCAAGATGATTTGAACATCATAAAAAAATTTAAAAAAGAAAATGAGAACTAAAGAGTGTAAAGTAAGGGCATTTTTAAAACATAAGGAAACATTGTACAGTTACTAGTTTTTAAAAATACCATATTCCTAAAACAGAACTGGGTATCAGAATCAGAAATACTTTAATAATCCCAGAGGGAAATTGTTGTTTCAGTACAATCGCCATAACAAACACAACAAACATCACAAACATTTCAGGGGGAGACGATTTACTGAAGCCTTGCTGCCAAGGTCACCACACGGTGCCCACATGGTGCTGCCATTACTCTGTGAAAAGATGGAGGCCACAAAAAAAAGGAAGGTGGGAGGGAAAAAAAACTTTATCCTATAACAGGATACAGTTTGAGATATCAAAAATTTTACATTTCAATTTAATTTAATATTTTTTGCAAAACTTGCATGTATATTTATGCATTATAAAAACCAACACACTATTTACAACTATGGAAGAAAAACTGTGCAAAAGCAGCAGGAATGTAAATACTTTTTGAGTTTGTTGGGAGCAGCGATGGTTATAAAGTCTAACAGTTGCTGGGAGGAAGGATATGTGATAATGTTCCAATTTTAACGTGTCCTGCCGTGGCGTTTCAGTCATACTATATAAAACGGATGGTTGCCTACATGTGCCAGGGAGGTTTTGCATAACAAAAAAGATAACTCCAAACTTTATCCTAATTGCATAAATCAGTTAATTAGATCCAGAGTCAATCTAGCATCAATATAGTAATCTGTTTTTGTATGACCACTTATCTGGAGGGATGGCGGTTGGTGTGTGTGTGTGTGTGTGTGTGTGTGTGTGTGTGTGTGTGTGTGTGTGTGTGTGTGTGAGAGAGAGAGAGAGAGAGAGAGAGAGAGAGAGAGAGAGAGAGAGAGAGAGAGAGAGAGAGAGAGAGCGTGCGTGCGTGCATTCGTGTGTGCGTGCGTGCGTGCGTGCACTTGTACTTGTAGGGTTAGGGTTAAGTAAACAGGTGTCAGTCATGTAATTAGAATATCATAAAAAAGTGTTTCATTTTCCGTAATTCTAGAATTGCGCCGATCAGGGTGGCAGTACGTTGAAGTAGCTCTGTAACTTCAATAGAAATTTTTTCTTCTTTTCAAGATTTCCTCCCTGCTTTTCTTGGAATAAATGTTTTTTTTTGCACAACCGCTTGTTCTTGTATTGGATGCTGTGCAGCTGGATAGATTTTTCCCAATACTTTTCTATATTTTGCTCTTTGTTATGATGTGTAACCATAGCAACAGGCTGATTTACAACAGGAAACAGCTGATCAACATTGCAAAAGCAGAAGTAATATGACAACTGAAGCCAGAAATCCCACAGCAGTTGAAAAGGCAAGGCGAGGCAAATGTATTTGTTTAGCCCATTTCTGTACAAAGACGATGCAAGGTGCTTTGCATGATTAAAATATAGGAAAATGAGACAAAATAAAAGCAAGTTGGAATAAATGTAAAAAAATAAAATAAAACATGGGAAAATACAAACTAAAAACAAACATTAAAACCAGTACTACAAAGTTGAACTAATGATGTTTCAGTAAAACATTTTAACTAGAGCAGTCGAAGATAGGATTGTAGATTTTAGGAGAAGCAGGATTAGATCAAACCCAATTTCCATCATTGGAGAAGAAGTGGAGGCGGTTGAGGAATAGATATATATAGATGAACACCGCAGTGTTCATCTAGACAACAGACTTGACTGGAGACTCAACAGTAAAGCCATCTACAAGAAAGGACAGAGGCTGGTTCTGTTCTGGGGACGACTGAACCTCTGGAGACGATGATGGAAAAAAGGATTTCATATAACATCCTCTTCATGACATTGTCATTGGAAAACAGAGTCTCTTCAGTCAAAGGCTCCTTCAGATTGGTTGTAAAAATGGAGCACTACAGGAGATCTTTCCTGCCCACAGCCATCACCATCTATACTAACTCCTTGACAAAATGAGTTAAATCAACATTTAATTTACCTTTGGGGTGAATAAAGTATATTTTTAATTGTAATTCCATTCAAAAAGTGAAACTTTTATATTATACTCATTCATTACACACAGACAGATATATGATGATATATATATATATATATATATATATATATATATGTGTGTGTGTGTGTGTTTATTACTTTAACTTTTGATGATTATAAATGACAACTAATGAAAACCCCAAATTCCATATCTCAGAAAATTTGAATATTACTTAAGACTAATACCAAAAAAGGTTATCATAGTCTTGGACGTTTTGGACTAATTACTTCCACTCCCCTGAGCCCATTCAAAGCATGGGTCTGTTATGCTACAGTCTCTTCTGCACACTTAGCATTCTTGGAACTACGGAAAAGAAACACATATGGTATGGTGTGTGTGTTTAATGTGTGGAAATTTTTTTTTGATGTTATGGTGTAACAAAGTTAACGTATTGATAACACACATATGTATGTATGTATATATATATGTATATATTACATATGCATATATATATATATACATATATTACATATACAAAATATACATATTACACACACACTCCAAGCCCTGTTTCCACCAGAGCTTAGGATTTCCAGTTACCATACTTATCTTTAATTTTATTCCTCATTGGTAGTTATTGTACCCCGCCTCTCGCCCGGTGAACGCTGGAGATAGGCACCAGCAACCCCTGTGACCCCATATCGGATTAAGCGGGTCAGAACATGGATGGATGGATGGATGGTAGTTATTGTTGATTTTGTTTTTCAAAGTTATTTGAAGGGATTTGCCAAACACACCTTGAGGGTACGGCTCGTGGTGGTTTTGTCTAAAAATGCCACCATCATTGCACGGTTGAATAGTGTCTGATTTGGATTTGCTTGTTGAAACAGATTTTGTTAATAAATTTGTTCATAAATAGGATTTTGAAATTAGATATGGTGTGGCTTTTGGGTACACAAATGTTACAGGGTCATATGCAAGCCTTTACGGTTTTCCCAAAGATCTACGATGGCAGAAAATTAGGGTGGATGCTGTACGGAGGAAAGACTGGAAACTGATTAAACACAGCAAGCTCTGCTCAGATCATTTTGAAGAGTCTACTTTTTTGTGTCCACCTGCCTTCTTGGTTTTGTACCTAAAAGGGTCCAGCTAAGAGATGACTCAGTCTATCAATATTATTATACTATTACTCAGTCTATATCTATTCCAAGCAACCATGAGGGGGCCAAGACAGGACCGTCTGCAGTGGCCATGACTGGACCTTGTTCTGCATCATCACAAGCCAAAAGAATGCACAAAAAAGGAAGAAATTGGTGAGTTGCTTTTTATTTAGACCGATAATTATGATCATAATAATATTTAATACAATAGTATTGCTTACACGCATGGAGATACAGTGTCAATGCTGAAGCACCAGTTCCTTTGCTCTGGATCAGGAAAAATGGGCTTTTTGCTGGAGCTCAGTTTTTTTTTTTCAATAAAAAAACCCTCCTCTATGCTATTAATTCTTCTCAAAAGTGTTTCAGTATTTGAAAGGGATTTATTCAAGTTATCGTTATAATTCTTCACTGGTAGATCCATGGTGCGATATGCTGTCAACTTGCCTCTCCATCCCCCTATTCAGGCTAAACTACAGCAGCTGCCACATTTGTCCCCTGATCCGTAGCATCAGACAGAGAAATAAAGTCAAGGTTTTTGAGTCCTGACCATTAAATATATTTAACATTACATCTGCGCTGAAAACATTCCTTGATTTGTGGCAGACAGTTCACCCAAAAAAGGGCAACTGGGGCATGTTGCAGTGACACCTGCTGAAAACACTCGCCTTCTCATAGAAAGAGCATCCATGCATAACTGCACAGCAACCCATTTTGCACTCATAAAATCATTGATTTCAGAGCGTTGTTCAGATTTTTACTGCGGTTTGTTAGGTTTAATGAAAAGGGAGAGAGGGGGAGAGAGACCGATTTGGAATTCATACGGAATGCGGAATTCAAAGCCAGTTTTACTGTTTTATGAAAGAGACCAGTTCACTAGTTTTGTTTCATCTACAATCTTAATTGTATCCCTTATATAGGAAATGTTTGACCAATCTGTATATTCTGACACAATCTGTATAATCTGTTTAAATTTGACTTTGTAAAGTGCCTTGAGATGACATGTTTCATGAATTGGCACTATATAAATAAAATTGAATTGAGTTCAATTAATTAATTGTATGTGAAGGCCTGAATAAAAAAAGAAGCATCACCACCAACATGTTGCAGGAGAATGTCTAGTAGCTTTCCGCAGTTCAGTGTTAAAAAATATATATATAAAAAAATAATGCCTAATTATAGCATCCTGGCCAACTGTTGCATAACTTCTTTGTTTTCACATACTGAACTGATATGTTAACAGGCTCATTAAGACTAATTTAGAGCAGAAACTTTGACTTCAAGAGTGCACTAAGTGCAGGTCCATCAAGCAACATTTCAGTTCTGTTGTGCAGTTTGCATGTGGAAGGAGATGCATCCTTCAGAGATAGGTTTGACCATGTTTTCTACATTAATTATACTGCTATCCTTAAGAAATAATCTGCTTTCTGCACAAACTGATCATGAAGCACTGACAGTCATTCTTTTACTATTTGTGTCATCGCACTGACTTACTGTGTGACAGCCACTGAGTGTGTGCCCTCATATTCATGTTTGAGATGGCTATCAAAATAACGAGAGTGGAGCGAGAGATTAGCTGACTTTATGTGCTAATCCCTGTGAAATGACGGGCCCTGGGGGCGCCTTTCTGATCAGACGGACTGTGCTTCGCCGTGTGAAGCCCCCTCAATGCCCATTAATCCCTCCCCGAGCCACAGAGAAGCTTGCCAGACTGATGGGCAGCTCCCTCCAGTGCAGACACCAGGCTTCTGCCTTTAAAACTGTTGATCATGGGCAGGACTGGGAAGAAGGCTGGTGGGTTAAGGGGCTAAGGGCTAAGGTGATGGCTTAGTGGGGAGAGCTGAAGAGAAAGCTGATTTTACTCAGCAGTGCTCCTTCAGTTTGTCTGAAAAATGTCTTTCTTCATGGCTAAGTTAAATAAAAGAATTGTTGTTTTATATCTGCAGAGCACAGTATACGCAACATTCATAAACCACATGAGTGATCTCTATAGATGCTTATTAAAAAGTAAAACATTCTTATGAAATGAATCCTTATTAGAAATGTGGACTGTTCATGTCATCGCCACTCTGCTATTGACATCACCCTTTTAACTTGTTATATCAACATAACAGGGCACACCACACTGTAAAATGAGTGCTTCTCAGGGTAATACAATGTATAGAGACAAGAGCAAGGACTACACATTGATTTCAGGCATTGTCAACATGCCAACCATTTGTTGTATGCATAGATCCATCTATCATGATACCACTCTGTGAAGCTGGTGTCAATGTATCAGAAGGCACAAATAATCTGATCAGCAACACAGAAAGCCAGTTTCTTATGTCATTCCATCTGGATCAGACAGCTGGCTGCAGCTAGTCCTGATGTCCATTGAAATGGCGATGCAGATGATAGTCCGGATAGGTAACTTTTTACTTTAAAATGGCTTTAGGAATTTAAATTGTAGGGATTATCCTGTTATTTCATTGTCTTAATACTATTTAAATCTGAAAATTGTGATGCATTAAATTTACTAGTTATGAAAATTGTACAATATTTCCTTGATTGACAACGGCTGGTCATCAGCAGAAGAAGTGTTGCATATTTCAGATTTTTGTCCCCTGTAATTAAACATATCCAAACTGAAAACTCTGTCAACATGCACCTCAACACATCGACAAGCAACACGTTTTTGATGCACCATGTCATAGGTTGAGTAAAAAACAGATAAAGGTTAGGACATAGAAAGACATAATGTTCAGTCATTTTCTGTTAGATTCAAAAGTTCTACTTCTATTAGGAAACCTGCAGCTCATTTTGGTCTTCCATGGTTAAGGTTTGTTCTGCTTAATTAATGAAACAAATCTAAGCATACATTTCTGTTTTTTATAGTTAAATGGATAGAGGGCATTGGCAGGTGTGATCTCAAAGAAAACTGGAATGTGGTACAGGTCAGCAGCAACCTAACCAGTGCATCTCTAGCTAAGAGGGTGTGATGGTTTTTCAGTGATTGGTAGAAATTCAATGCAATTAGCAGGTCTTCTTTTTTATTATCCAGTTCTTTTATAGATCAAACAATTTTAAATCTAAACTTATGTCTCAGCTGTCTAAGTTAACTCATCTCAAATATATCTCAATCTTCAATTTATGTAGAAAGAAACATTACTTTAGAATGCAAGGAATGTTATTTTAATTTGCTGCAACATTTTTCTGAAATATGTTGCCACAGATTTATGACCATATATGTTCAAACTGTACATACAAGTTGTCACACACCTCCATACAAAGATCTGACTGGAAATGAAACCTATCTATCAGCCGGTGTTTCACAGGAGACAGCAAAGCAAACAATAGAGCCAGTCCTATTAAGACACTTAGACACAAGTGTAATTACTACTTCTCCATCGACCCAAATCTCCAGCAGGGGACACATTGCTGAAGGTACTCAGGTTGTTAGGAGTAAACAAGCTCACTTTATTGCCTCTCAGTTTGAGATGTGTCTTCCTTCCATCCCACATGGCCAGCAGGAGACATCTTTAACCGATCACAGTCAGTGTTTATTAGCTGCTGTCCTGTAACCTGTAAACAATCGTGAACTTGACTTTAACTGCACTGTCACTAAAAGGGGAGGATTGTGCTGATAAGTTTACACCTGATGATAATTTCCTGACCAGTCCCCAGATCAGAATGGATTCATGCACTGTTCCGCTGTTTATGATTTTTGACTGAGGCTTTGTAAATACTGATCAACATACAACAATGCCCATGCATGCTCTATGGCATGCTCTGGTAGTAGGTGGTGGTCTGGAGAAATCGGTAGACGGAGGATGATTTAATGCCTCACATGTCGGGTTTAAGGGCTGGGTGCCATGTTTCTTTCCAACTGCCGCTGACCTGTGGTTTGCTGTTAATTTGTTTTTGCCATTTTTGTGGTTATTGGTATCTTGTGGGGATACCTAGGGTCCTGCTGCCTGGGGTACCTGCAGCCCATGCTGGTTAGAGCCATCTACCCTGTGCGGCTCTTTAACTAGTATACAGCTGCAGTTGATATGAACTGCTTTGCTGTCTCTGCAGTTGTTGTTGACTACATTCCCTGCTTGTCTTTTTTGATGCCAGACACTACTTCTACACATTTGTAATAAAGTTAATTTTGGAACAGGGGCACTATCTTAGAATCCCCTTTTCCATTTTGAGTCAGTGATTTGCTTCAAATATATATTTGATATTTGAGTCAAGTATCGTCTCGAGGCATTTTACAAAAAAAGTAAATTCAATCCAATTTACTTTTTGTAGAGTAAAGCTAACCTGACTCTTGCCAGATGGATGTAGTTCCGCCGAGCTCCACACGGCTCCATACGTGTGATGACACTGATTACCAATGGCATTAATGTTGAAATAATAAAATGTAATGTATTTAGGTGTATCAGAGCATGACGGCCTGACAACAAATGCGGGCCACACCACAGATTTTTTTTGTAAAAAATAAAAAGAGAACCTGAGTATTTTTAAGGTTTGCTTGTTTGATTTACCATATTTTTCAGACTATAATTTGCTCTGGATTAAAAGTCACATCAGTCAAAAAAAATGCATCATGAAGAGGAAAAAAAACAGATATAAATTGGACCGGACTATAAGTTGCACCAAGCATTTATTTAGAAATTTATTTCACACAATCCAAGACTAAAAACTGACATTTAATCTTGGAAGCCGACTTATTCAATTACACAGCTACATACACAGCAGGCTGAATAATATGGGATATTAATTTTTCTTATTAGGTATAGTTACATTTCATTAGCTTAATAAAGAAGAGTTGTTGATTGAAATACAGTACATAGAATTGTTGCTGTCTCAGTGCTATGTTTTTTTACATAGGTTTTTGTGTTTTAGATATGGTGTGGTACGGTCAAAATAACTAAAATCATATGAAAATAAAGAAAATTAAATGCATTAGAATGTTAGCATTCTAATGCATTCTACATGTTAACACAATATAACTGAGAATGCATTAAAACAAAACCTATTTACAAATTCCATTTTAACAGGTAGATTTAAAACATTTTCACTTCACTAAAACACACAATTCCTACACTAAAGAGTTTTAGGGATCTGTTGGTTGAAACCATCAGTATCTGGTGAGCTAAAATTTTGGAACTTCTGCAAGACAGAAAACAGGACAATTCTGCTGATTTCACCTCCTGTTTAAACTTCATGGATTTGGGGAGATGTCTTCAATCTTAGGTGAGTTTTAGGGTATAATTATGCTGTCCTGTTCTGTAATCACTAGACACTGATCTACAACTCCCAGTTCTTCCTTAACTAGGCTCTGACCTCATACAGACTTGTTTGTCCCGCTTCCTGTATAATCAGTTTCTCATTATTTCTTAGCTGTTTCTTGTATTTGCTCATTAAAGGGATAATTAGCATTTGAATTTCGCAATTCATAGAGCTGGGAGCAGTTTGACCCGCTAGAAGCAGCTGAAAATGGAAATCATTTATCTCCATGTAGATGAATGCAGCAGCTTACTGGCAGCTGCAACGTAGATCATGAAATTCTAATTATTTCTACGATTAATAGACAAGCACCAGATTTCACTGGACATCGTTGTTCAAAAACAACGAGATTCCCTCTTTAACCCAAACTTTAAACTCTTGCTGTGTTGCTGTGCACTGTTATTTGTTCACTTCCTGTCATAGTTGTTTAAAGGACAATGCAAACATGATCTTGTCTTGCTCTGTTGCTTATATATATATATATAACAAAAGATTAAAAAAGGTAAAAGAAAAAAAAAAAGAAAAAAAAAGGTTTCAGTGCCCTAGTTTGAACTCAGGTTTTGCTTTAAAGATATAGTGGTCGATCATTTTTCGGCTTCGAGTTCCAGGGGGATCATCTTATCTATTGGTTTTCCCGCATGCCAATCACGTTCCTTGCTAGTTTCCTCTTCCTCCACAATTCTAGTGTTTATGTATCCAGCGACCTTCAGTTTCAACTGTTCATTGTAGCTCCACTGCTCTCACCGAATACTTTGAAATGACTGAGAGTTGCAAGAAGCAAACTGTTTGACAAGTTAATGAGAAGGAAGAAGGAAAGCTTGAGAAGAAAGAAATAATACCTGAATGGATTTGGGAGATTTTTTTTCACCTGATCGCCCTGAGGAGCGGAAGAACAGGTAAGATGGTCTTGCGGATCGTTATTCAAAAATGACTTGGGTATTTCTTACCTACACTACTTTTACATTTTATGGAAGGTTTCCAGCTCCCCATTTTTCCTATCTGTATAGTTTTACTGCGATAGACTGGCAACCTGTCCAGGGTGTACCCTGCCTCTCGCCCATTGACAGCTGGAGAGAGGCACCAGCACCCCTCATGGCCCCATGAGGGATAAGCGTGTCAGAAGATGGATGGACGGATGGATGGAAGGATGGATGGTTTTACAACATACTAAGTTTTTATTCCACCTTTATCTCTTCACATTTTGTCATATTAGTATTACAAACGTCAGTTTATATTAATGAGATTTTTTATGTGATCAACACAAAGTAGAGCATAATCGTGATATGAAATTATTTTTAATAAATGAAAATTTAATTTGCTATGAGCAGTTATATTTGTATCAGATCATTCAGTTCACTTACTGTACATCAACCACAGACGTTTTTCTCTCAATCAGCTTTATAGGGTGGCTTATCTCCAAAAATAGAATGAGAGCACCACTAGTCTTTCATAGTTGGTTACTTTTTAATTTTATGCATGTTGTTGTTCTCAGCCTAAGGTGACAAGATTTCTGAAATCAAATATGGGGACATTTCTTGCTCGTGGATAAAAATCAGTACATCTCATCAAGATGAAATTAGGAATCGGGGACAGTAATGGTTTCATTTATTTTTACATATTTATTAATATTTAAACAACAAAAATCAAGTGTAAAAGCCAGGAATGTGCCTCTCCACACTTTTAGTATAACCTAAGATTAATAGAATGAATAAATCAATAGTGTTGTTAATAGAAAACTAGAACTGTGTCTCTGGGTTGGAGCAAAGTGGTGGGGGTGGGAGTGGAGGGGTCCAGGGTGGTTAGCAGGGGTTTCCAAATTTGTGGGGCCCAAAGAGCTCTGCGACCTCCTTAGGGGAGAGTGACATGAGGAAAAGAAAAAACAGTAAATACAAACATTTAGCATGTGGCTGTCTGTGGAGACAGAGTTCTCCCACCTTTTCAAAAAAGTGCAACAAATACTTATTTTGTTCACATCTACATACCTATGAGAAATAGGTTTTTTCTGCGTTAACATCAAAAAGAAGCAGCGGTCAAGCCTGCAGGTAAAGGATGATATATTTTCTTACTGTCACCTGGCCGCATCAGGGGCCTGTGCATCTCAAAGAAGCAGATTCATTTCTCCCACTAATGGGCTATAAGCACAGCTCCACTTCTTCCTGAACTTCAGCAGCTCCTTTGTTTCCTGTATTTCATTACTGGACAAGCTGATTAATCCAGGTGTGTCTGGCTGGTTACTGAAGTGAGACACACCTGGATTAATCAGTCTGACCAGTAATGAAAGACAGGAAGCAAAGGAGCTGCTGAGGTTCAGGAAGAGGTGGAGCTGTGCATAGAGCCTGTTTGGGACAAGAAAATGGGTTGTGGTGATGTGAGGTGAAAAGGTGTTAACATGTTCAAAAAAACCACAGACTTGGAAAACCCTTGACAAGAATGCAAGTGATTGTGTGTCTAGTGCAGCATGATCATATATAAACTTACATAAAGTGTGTATAACTACATTATGTGTATGTGTATGGTAGTAGTTGATGTGCTAGTATACTGTTTGCTCCTATAAGGTGAGTTAACTCCGGTCAGTGAGTCAGCTAACATGAGATCATCTCTGGTTTCTTAAAGGCCTTCTGTGTCTGAAGAGCCGTCAGCCACGGTATCCAGAGGTCTGGATGAAATAAGTGGAGAAGAGGATATATTATGTGCAGAACAGAAATTTTTAAAACACAAGAAAAAATACAACTAAACTGCCTCTTCATTCTGCCACAGCTAAGGAAGTGCAGTAAAACTCGTGTTCAACTCAAACCTGAGTATATAGCCACTCTGTTTTACATAGCATACTTTGCACACTACATTACTCAATACGTTAGTTTATCACTTAAATCATGTCAACGCTTTATCACTTGAACTTTATTAATACTCTTCTAAGTAAATTTTTCTCCCTTCTTGTCAACCGTTTTATCCATCAGTGTTCCTATTTTCCTCCACCCATTTAATCTCCGTTCTGTCTTCCTATCTTCTTCCTCTCTCCCCTTGTATCAATCTTACATTATTCTAAAACAGAGACATTATATAATTAAAATCAATTCCAAAAACAGTAGAATGTAAAATATGAAAACTTCCAATTATTATTTTTATTATTATCTCATCTGATCAAATACTAAAAATGCTAATTGCCACAATATTAGGAGCTACAAACAAAAACAACATAATAAATGACCATTAAACAGGTAAGTTATCTCTTACTCCATCATTCTCAGATCATGCAGATCTTGTTCTCCTGTTACTGACTCCTATTTTTTTCATGAGGAACTTTCATATATCCAAACTGAGCAGTAGAAAACCTAAACCTAAAACTGGAAGTCTATGCTCATAAATCAACACCATAAATCAGCAAAAAAAAACTTGTAATAACTCTACTTATAACTAACTATCTGAAATATAAACCAAAGGTCATCAATCAGTTCTAAAACATGTTTAGATGAACCCTTATTGATTCCTGCAGAACCAGCATACCAGATTAGCGTCTTACAAAGAGTTTTCAATCATTCTGTTACATTTTATCTGAGTGTCTTTTACTCATGTGAGCAGCAACTCGTGGTCTTGTCTTAGTCTTTATTGATTAATTTTTGACCTGGGCACAAAACCAAACATTTATCACATGATCAGCCCGATCCAAATAAAATTAGTCGATTAACACACTTACCATAACACAGCAGCTCCCCATCAGTTGCCACCGTTTATGACAACGAACTTCCACTTCTTCTTCTTCTGCTTTAAAAGTGGTGCGCTCTTCTTCTTCTTTTTTTTTTATTGGGTGCTGACCACATCCAAAAGGATCATTACCGCTCATCTAGTAGTGCGCTCTGTTCCTCATCTTATCAGCAGCGCAACCAGCTACCGTAACAGCTGTTTCAGCTCGCAACGGCTCTACCGTAATAACAGTCACCTGTTATTACCACACAACATTTTCCCCCTCGGGAAATCGGGGACATTTCCGGGGACAGCTTTAGCCGGGGACAGGTGGTCCAAAACAGGGACAGTCCCCGGAAATCGGGGACGTCTGGTCACCCTATCTCAGCTAAACATGATTTCTTTACCTAACATTCCTTTAAGTGACTTATGTAGCATACTGGATTATGTGACATTACTCTAGTTTATGTCTTAACTAAATATAATCAAAACTGTAGGGTTGTCACACTACTAACATTTCATATTCCATACTGACACCGAGGGTACCACGTTGTACTATTATTAGGGTGACCAAACGTCCGTATTTCCCGGGACATGTCCGTATTTCACGTCTTGTCCCGGGCGTCCCGGGTTTTTTTTAGAAAGTGAGGAAATGTCCTGTTTTTTAAATTACCTTCATTGGACCATTAAATTGACAGGCACTAGGGCACTGCGCACAGCGCTTCGTGTGACGTAATCCCTGAGCCGCGTCAGTGCGGGCAGCCCTGTTCTTAATCAGAAGATAGATAGCGTGGCTGTCAGTACGCCAACAACATGCCGAAGCGCAAATGTATGTTTACCGACGATTTATAAAAGAGTTTCCCCGCTTTCAGACCGGGTCGAGACAAATGGGAGGCCTTTATTGTGCTATTCATTCATTACAGGAATTGTTAAGCATTTTTTAATAAATAAATTTTGAATAAAATTATCATTTGTTATTGGAGTTATTGCTGTTGACTTTTACTGAAAAGCATTTTTAATAAACCAACTGTAAATATCATGTTATTGTAGGATTACGTAGGCCTATGTTAAGTGAGTGCATGCCACAGACATCTCTATGCATGGGAACAGAGATACCCCCCCCCCCCCCCCCCCCCCCGCTCCAAGGTGTCCTGGTTTTCCCAAATGAAAATATGGTCACCCTAACTATTATCATCATAGCTTACATTTATTTGAAGTCAAGTAACTTCTGATGTGTTAATAGTGCAAAACTGTACTGTTTTTCTGGTTATTTTAGATTAGATTTTTGCTGGGGATTAACTAGAGTGCACGGGATCAGTTCAGGGCAGGCTCTGTAGCAACAGCTAGCATCAAGCCTTAGCCACATCCTTCAAAGTTTTGTGTTTGTATGCCTCATAGGCAAAATAAGTTCAAACAGTTTCTGCTTTTGCTTTTTCTACGAAAGAGGGTTGCAACGTCTCTGTGCCAGATAAACGTATCATCATGTGAGATTTAAAGTTCACTGTTTTTGCTTGTCAGCCACCAGGTGAGGCACAGCAGGAAGTGGGAAGGCTAAGTGTCTATCTTCCAACAGTGCTGCTGTGTGAAGTTGTTTGCTAACTTTGGAAGATTAAAATGACCCATTTCAACAATGTTGAGCTTTAGAAACTTAATTTAGAAAATATTGATTCATTGAAATATGGACCACAAGCAGAGTTAATTACTCTCCTGAATCATGTGCCACACAGATTCAGGAATATAGGCTTATGTTGCACCAATCATCCTGTATTGTATTCAGACCAGATTTAAACAAATAGACAGACTAATGAAAAAAAATATAACTCTAATGAACACGGTAGGAATAAACATAACATAGGAGAAACACTAAACAAAAGGCAAAAAAAAAAAAATAATCAATGCATATGTTCACAGATCCAAAATTGGGAAATTCTGAAACAACCAAAACTAAAACCCAAAAGCAAAACAATGAAAACCACAACCCTCTGCAGTCTTAACTTTTCACATGAATTTATGTTAAGAAGTTTTCCTTAGTGTGTCTGTATCAATTCCTTTATGTCTGACAGATTTCTGAACTGTCTACCCTTCAAATCTTTTCCACAACCAGCGTGTTAAAAATGCATTACCTGGCTTAGATGTGCGTATGACCCAGACTTTTTCGGAAGCAAAGTATTGTTGGAGTGATAAAATGAAGGCTACTCCTGCTGGAACAAAAGTAAAACAAACTGAGAGGATGATTGATAACTTTTCCCAGCCATCTTTATTTGGGGTTTTCAGAATGTCCAGCTTCTGTGTTTTCTGTGTGGCTTCTCAAACAATGCCTTTTTTAATGGCTCCTAGCTTTGCTTGATGTTGCAGAGGACAGAAAGCTCTATCAGAGACATTTCAGCTAGATTGTTGCTTGACCACTGGGAGCTAATTCAACACTTGCATTATTGAGTATTTTGTAACAGAAAAAAGATTATTTTCAACAAGGTTCAGCTTTTTGTTAATGTAAAAACTAACAGACGGCTCAACTTTTAGTGCATTAAATATTACCTTGAGGAAACTAGCTGTTCTTGCTACCGCCGACTTAGGATCAGTGTAGACTGATAGGACATTGTCAAAACGTAGTGTACAGTGGACCACATAACTATGCATACTGCTTAATCTATTTCACATTGTGTTAAATTTTAGTTGAGTAATTCATTTGGATTTTATGTCATAAACAATTTAGTGGACAAATGGTTTTCCTACAGTAAAAACATTTGTATTTTTTTGTACATTTTTAGATGGATTCAAGTCTGGACTTTTACTGGCCCGAGCTAAGATATTAATACAGTATGTTTTGAACTAAATCAAGGGTCTCAAACTGCAAAACTCATGGGTCACATCTAAAGTGGTTGGAGTGGAGTTTAAGATCCCTGATCCAAACTCTGTCATCGTGGCTCTCTCTATCCCTGTTGAAGAAAAGCTTTACAAAAGAATGTTACTGCCTCTAACATGTTTCACAAGGGAGATGTGAGACTCTCCCACAAAGTCAAGATTGTAAAGTGCTAATGGTTGCCTTTGCCCTTTTGACAGCGGTGAACAAAGTACTCAACTCTAGTACCTGAGTCACAGTATTGATACTCATGGTAATATCTTACTCCACTACAAGTAAAATTTGCTCAGTCAAAAGTTCATTCAAGGTAAATTCCAAAAAAGTTAAAAAAGACAAAAAAACAACTGGACTTTTTTGAAGTTTGAAGACGTTTCGCTTCCTATCCAGAAAGCTTTCTGAATTCAAAATGTCTGGAGTAGTGTGGAGTTCCAAGCTTTGACCATGACCTGGAGGACTGAGAATCTTCACCAGCATATTCAAGTTAAAGTACTGAAGTACTTCAGTACTTTAATACTCAAGTATTCAAAAGTACAAATTGTATTTTCTGATAGCAGTCATTTTTTTTATTGAGCTACACTGTTAACTGGTGAACTTTATGGTGGAAACCTGGTCTCCCACTTTGGATGGTGCAGATCTTCTTTCTAGCAATCTGCTAGATTCTCCAAAATGCTGACAACCCAGGGTCTAGACTAGGAATCAGAGTCAAAGCCCTAACACACTTCTCTGCAGCTTCTGTAATGTTACCCACTCAATACCCCACTGAGACTGTCTTTTCCACAGCCAAAATCAAAAACTCATTATAAAAACTGATTAAATGCAGCTAATTAATATGACAACTCAAAAAAATTAAATGAATTAAATGTTGTTTATTGAACACAACACCCCCCCCTCTTCAAATACTTTTTTAGTTAATGACTTGATATCTAATAATCAGATTGCTTTATTTTGTCTTACAGAAACCTGGCTGCAAGAGTTGTAATGTTAGTATATCTAACAGATCAGATAGTAATCTTATCTGATTTAGTGTTAAACACTGACAAGGTTATTATAGTGGGGGATTTTAACATTCATGTTGACACTGAATGTGCTAACCTTAATGTAACCTTTATTACTATCATAGATTAAATTGGTTTTGCTCAAAATGTCCCACATTCTTGCCTTCATACTTTGGACCTTGTGCTGATATATGCAATTGATTGCAAATAATTAACAGTATTTCCTAACAACCCTGCACTATCTGACCGTTTTTAATAATTTTTGAGTTCAACTTAATGGAGTTCTCCACCCCCAAAAGAAGGTTTCATTATAGTAGCTCTTTATCAGACAATTCTGCATCAAACTTTAGAGTGCCTGTCCACCTTTTAATGTAATCAATATTACAGAAATAGGGCAAGGCAAATTTATTTAAATAGCACAATTCAGTATAGAGACAATGCAAAGTGCTTAACATAAATAAAATATAGGAAAATAAAACAGAATAAAAGCAAGCAGGAATAAAATGCAGAAACAAAATAGAACATGGGAAAATAAAAATTAAAAGCAAACAAGTAAAAACAGTTGGAATACAAAGTAAACTAATTATATTTCAGTAATACAGTTCAATTAGAACAGTCGAAGGCAATCCTAAACAGATGTGTTTTTAATCTTTAAAGGAACTCAGACTTTCAGCATTTTTACGGTTTTCTGGAAGTTTGTTCCAAATAAGTGGAGCATAGGAACTAAGTGCTGCTTGCGTGTTTGGTTCTGGTTCTAGGTATGCAGAGTAGGCTGGAGCCAGAAGACCTGAGTGGTCTGGAGAGTTGATACACTGATAACAAGTTTGTGATGTATTTAGGTGCTAAGCCATTCATGGATTTATAAACTAACAGAAGGATTTTAAAGTCTATTCTCTGAGATACAGGGAGCCATGGAAGGACTTTAGAACTGGGGTTATGTGCTCTACTTTCTTAGTCTTAATGAGGACGCGGGCAGCAGCGTTCTGGATCAGCTGCAGCTGTCTGATCCACTTTTTAGGCAGGCCTGTGAAAACACCGTTGCAGTAATCAATACGACTAAAAATAAATGCATGGATTAGTTTTTCCAGATCCTGCTGAGACATCAGTCCTTTAATCCTGGAAATGTTCTTCAGGTGATAGAAAGCCGACCTTGTAATTGTCTTTAGATGCTTTTGTAGGTTCAGGTCTGAGTCCACCACTACTCCCAGATTTCGGGCCTGATCAGTGGTTAATAGCTGAAGCAGCTGAAGCTGTGTGCTAACTTTTGATCTCCTCTCTATTGGTCCTAAGATTATTACTTAAGTTTTGTTTTTATTCAATTGAATTTTTTTTTTTGGCACATCCAGGCATTGATTTCTTCTAGGCATTTACTCAGTGCCTGAACTGGTTTATAGTCACCTGGTGTCATGGTGATGTGGAGCTGTGTGTCGTCTGCATAGTTATGGTAGCTGATGTTGTTGTTTTTTATGATCTGAGCTAGAGGAGCATGTAGATATTGAAGAGGAGGGGACCCAGGATGGACCCTTGGGGAACCCCAAATGGGATTTTTGTCATCTCTGATGTAAAGTTACCTACTGATACAATAAAAGTCCCTGTCCTTTAAGTAGGATTTAAACCAGTGGAGAGCTGTACCAGAGAGGCCGACCCAGTTCTCCAGGCGTTCTAACAGAATGGAGTGATCGACAGTATCAAATGCTGCACTGAGGTCCAACAGAACCAGCACTGTGGTTTTTCCACAGTCTGTATTTATATGGATGTCCTTGATAAGGGCCGTCTCTGTGCTGTGGTGAGCACGGAAGCCAGACTGGAAAACGTCAAAGCAGCTGGTCGTTGTTAAGAAGGTGTTTAATTGTTGAAATACAGCTTTTTCAATAATCTTACTGATAAAGGGGAGGTCTGAGATGGGCCTGTAGTTCTGGAGTAGTAGTTTGTCTAAATTGTTCTTTTTCAGCAGTGGTTTGATAATTGCTGGTTTTAGTGACTGGGGGAAAACACCTGACAGAGGGGAGGTCTTTAATATCTGAGTCAAATCAGACACTATGACAGGTAAAACTTTTTTAAAGAAAGCTGTGGGTAGAACATCAAGGCAGCAGGAGGAGGAACTTAGCTGCTGAATGATCTCCTCTAATCTTTTGTAGTTTATTTGGCTGAATTGGGACATTTTGTCAGGATAACTTCCCGCTGAATATGGCTTTGGTTCTGGAGTTGGTATGGATGTACAAACTGATCCTCCAATATTTAAGATTTTCTCAGTAAACAAGTTAGCAAATTCATTGCAGGCCCTGGTGGAGTGGAGTTCGGAAGCCACGGACACAGGAGGATTTGTTAACCTGTCGACTGTGGCAAATAAGACACGAACATTATTAATGTTTTTCTTGATGATCTCAAAGAAGAAAGATTCTCTTGCATTTTTCAATTGTAAGTTATATCTGTAAAGACTCTCTTTATAGATGTCATAGTGAACCTGAAGTCTAGTCTTTCCCCACCTGCGTTCAGATTTTCGACGCTCCCTTTTTTCGCCTCTAGCTGCTGGAGCATTTCTCCACGGAGATTTTTTCTTCCCGGAAAAAATCTTCACTTTAACTGGAGCAATGCAGTCTATTATCTCTGAGACTTTAGAATGAAAGTTATCTACTAGTTCATCTACTGAGTTGCAGCCCAAGGTTGAAGTAATTCAATTCAATTCAATTTTTTTTATATAGCGCCAATTCATGAAACATGTCATCTCAAGGCACTTTACAAAGTCAAAATCAATCATATTATAAGTAGCAGAGTAAGCTTGAATAAAAGTTTCTGTGGCATTGTCCTTAAAGGTGCGTTTTCTTACAATGTCCCTTTGGGTAAATGAGTCACTGGAAATGATGCTTTCAAAGGTAACAGAAAAGTGATCAGATAGAGCAATATCAGTGACATTGACTTTAGAAATCTTTAGACCTTTAGTGATGATTAAGTCTAAAATATGCCCCTGCTTGTGTGTTGGCTGTTTAACATGTTGAGTTAAATTAAAGTTTCTAAGTGTGTCACACAGTTCTTTTGCACTTCTGTCTTCAGGGTTGGTAACTTGAAAGTTGAAATCCCCCACAATAACTAAACAGTCATAGTCAACGCATATCACAGACAGGAGGTCACTAAAATCATTAAAAAAGTTTGATGTGGACTTAGGAGGCCTGTAAACATTCAGAAACATAGTTCGTACCGGGCTCTTTACCTTGAGAGCCAAATGTTCAAAAGAGTCGAATTTTCCCAAAAACACCTTTTTACACTTTAGTGAATCATTAAATAATGTTGCTACTCCTCCACCTTTCCTTTGCTGTCTGCTCTCACAAAGAAAATTGTAGTTTGGAGGAGTTGACACTATCAGAATAACTGCTTCATTAGATTCATGTAACCATGTTTTGTTAAAAACATAACATCAAGATTATTGTCAATAATGAAGTAATTAGTTAAAAGGGTTTTTCCTGACAGAGATCTAATGTTTATGAAACCCAGTTTATATGATTTGGTGGTTGATGTCTCTGTGACAGGTTGCATCTGACAGTTTATGACTTTTAAGTTTTTGTTCCTGTTTGTTATCCTTCTGGTTTTCTTATTTCTGCAATGTATCATCACAGATAATCCACAATCTCAGACAACAGGCCCAAACTGATGCTGGAAACTGTCATGTCTGATAAACGTGCTGCTAGGACCCTGTGTGTATCACAGAGAAGTTATCTGAAGGTCCTGAACGCAGGAATGTTGCGTGATACGTTGAGGGGGAGGCTCAGGGGCTCTGAGGCTTTTAGAAGATGCTTGTTTAGTCACAGAGCTGCGGATGTCAGAATGGCTGTGTGGAGAGGATGTCAACTGTAGGCCAATCTTGAATACTTTGTTCATGTTGTGCGAAAATTCCAGAAAAGGAACATCTGGGCTTTGTGGAGAAGAAGGGGAGGTGGGGCAGTATGGACCGGTGTTCGTGGCGATGGAAGTTTTTGGATCTTTTTGGAAGATAAAAGGGGGTCCTATCTCTGTCCTGCTGAGATCTGGGATGAATCCTCCTGTAATTCTGACGTAGCCTCTTTCTGTGACATCTCTTTGGCTATCTTTATCTTGGCTTGCTCGGGCTGTACTGGGCTTATTTGTTTAGGCACTGGTTGAGCTTTGTTTTGGGACAAAGCTGATGGTGCATGGTTCACAGAATAGAAGATGTTTGAAATCAGCCGTTTGCACCTGACCTATTTAGAGAGAAACCATCCATGTTGAACAGATGTCTCCTCTCCCAAAAGATGTTAAAGTTGTCTATGAAGGTTACAGTTGTTTGTTTGCATGTTTTTTTCAGCCATTTGTTTAGCATCAGAACTCTGGAAAAAATCTCATCTCCACACTTAATGGGCACATGAGGCACATTAAGGCCATCAACTAAGTTCAACAGACGAATGTAATCCTCTTTCAATACTTCTGATTTTCTCCGGGTGACGTCGCCCAGGGCTTCAGCTTGTATTATGAGTTTTTCCAAGTTCGGGCGTTCTTTCAAGATCCTTGGAAGGACGTCTGATACATCAGACACCAGGCCACAGTTCCTGTCGTTATAAATCAACACCTCTGTGTTTTTGTTGTTACAGAAATGTTTAATCCCACTTACAGATCCATTGCATAAAATCAGGGTCCTTGGCCCTGTGACATGTTTTTTCTCTGGTAGCTTAGAGCAAAAATTGTTGACATACCTTTGATTGTTGTCATGATCCTCCTGGGTCACATCTTGGAGTGGAACGAATCTGTTTCGTAACAGAATTCCAACATTTCCAGCAGGTTTACTACTATCATTTGTTTTTCAGAATGACTTGTAGTTGTTTCACTTGTCTTGGGACACTTCTCTGTAGTATCGACCAGTTTCCTTTGTCTAAGTGGGGGTTTCCTTGATCCTTTGGTCTTGCACCCAGAGTGGTCCAGGGATTCTCATTTTCCTCAGGGAACTGTTTGTTCAATGAGTTTCTGGGCTGGTGGTCACCGTTCGGAATCACAGGCAGAGTTGTTTCATTTCCATACGTGGCGTTTACATCATAATTCACTTGCAGTCGGCAGATTTTCAGTTCCATAACAGCTATCTTCTGTAGAAACTTGTCAAAGTCCTCTGTGGTGAAGGTAGGCAAAAATAAATAAAAGAAAATAAACAAAATAACTAAACCCAACTTTCTGAAGTTTTGGCTAAGAGATAAAAAGGAGATAAAAAGTAAAAGGCAGGAAAATGCAAGCAGCAGACAACAACAATATTGCACAGACACCATAGAAAAAGAGGGTAATTATTAACAGGAAGCTGGCTCATCACAATATTCTCCTAGCAAGACTTCCCATTATCTGAAGCATCGAGCTGAGATATGGCCATGGATGCGCTGGTATCTCCGCTTGAATTTCTCCTACCGTCTCCATTGCTAAGCTCTGTTGTTTGAATGAAGGCAGGTGAGCTTGTAATACTGAACGAGGATGACGTATTTCGTAATTCATCCCAGGTGTGAGTAGCAAATGTTGATTGGTGCTTTTCCTGTGAGGGAGCACAACTGGTGGCCAATTGCAACAGCAGATTGCCATACTATGGTGAGCCTGAAAGGAATGAGTAACAACAAGCTTTGTAGAAATGTAAGGGAGTTGAAAATACAATAATTGTCTTTAAAATATAATGGAATGAAAGTCAAAATGTTCCAAAAAAAAACCCAACAAATTACATATATAATTCAAGTAAAGTACAGTTACTCAAAAAAAAATTACTTAAGTACAGTACTCAAGTAAATGTGCTTTGTTACTGTCCACCATCACCTAATGATGGCTCCCACATATGACCTGTCAATTTCAGCAGCTCAGCCTTCACAGAACAGTGGCAATCATACTGTGAGCAAATTACCCACAGGTGCACTTTGTATACTGCATTGCACTGCATTTTATTTCAAAGTACCAGAGTAAAGGGGTTGGAATTAAATTTTTCAGATTTTATTTTCAAAAGATCAAAAACAATGCATCCTTTTCCTTTCACTTCAATAGTATTCACTATTGTGGGCAAGTCTAACATAGGGATGCCCAACTCCAGTCCTCTCCTGCAACTTTTAGAATGAACCCCTTCTTCAACACACCTCAATAAGATGGGTGAATTCCCTCATCGACATTTAGTCATTCAGCTTTGCACGGCCACGATAATTACATTCATCTGATTCAAGCGTGTTGTTGGTTGTATCTAAAAGTTACAGGATAGCTGCTCCCTAGAGCTGGACTTGGGAATTAATTCATACACTCCTAATAAAATACACTGAAGTTTGTTATTTTAACATGACATAATGTGAAATAGCACAACTGGTATGAATACTTTTAAAATATGTTTTGTGTTCTAAATCTGATTCACTCTGAAAGGATTTCAAAAGTTTCAAAAGGAAATATATTAAAACCTAGTACCAGTTAAAACTAGAAGAATTTGTGCTAATGATGTAGGCCAAAATTAATCCTTATCTGACAATACAAAGGCTTAATTCCAACACACCTTTAAGAATGATACTCAACCTGTGTGGAAAATACGGCTGCTTCTGCCATGCATCTTCAATTAAATTACCAATAGGATAAGTGCAAGTGTAACTAAATATAGCTGTCTGAACAGGGTTTGACCCAGCAATGAACTGAGAGCTCTAAATTCAGCCGTGCTCATAAATATGCCATGAAATCAGGCTTCCTTGTGCAAAAGAAATAGTAATCAAAAGTTTCGCTGAAGCTGTTACTGTTTAAGCTATTAACTTACCGGTAGGGTTAGAGCTCAATGAAAACAGGAGCCTCTACACGTGTGCATTCCTCAGAGCTGCTGGGCTTTACCTGGCCTTATTAACTGATCATCTACCTCATGTACTGTCACAGACTGGTGAGTATTGGCCTCGGCTGCCACAGGCTGCGGGGCATGGATGCCAAAAAGCAGCTTATCTTGATGGATGGATTCATTATCACCTTCTAATTACAGGTGGATTTTCAGGTGTATTCATTACTTGGACTGAACAGGGTGGTGTGTATGTGTTCATCCAGGGGTTACTGTTACATCGGTGAAACTGCAGGGGGTCAGCTGGTGTGTGTCAGGGGGTCCAGAGGTTCCTATTTCAGCTCTGTTGTAGACGTCTTACAATATTCATTAGCTCTTTGGGGATCAGTGTGCTGCGCAACCAGCCTCGTTCTGCCTCTCAAATCACCTCTTTCACTCCATTATTGTCATCAGAAAGACACAGTGCATGTACAGTGTGGATATGTTCACACATACATAAAAAAGAATGAAAAATGTCACAGAAAATCATCTGTAAAGTAAGTTAAATCTACAACACTGAATAAATGACAGTAACACATACATACACACATACACATGCATGTGCACGTGCGCACGCGCACGCACTCACACACACACGCACACACACACACACACACACACACACACACACACACACACACACACACCACAAAGTTCTTTGCAGCTTTTACTCCAAAGGATGTTTGATTGTTGGCAGCCTTGAAAACCAGGGTTTTGGTGGTGATGCAGCTTTCCTTGGACATAGCATGCCATCTCATATACATTTCCCACACTCATCAGCGTTGCCTACATTCTATAATGAGGTCTGATTCTGACTAGTTCAGTAGAATCAGTTAGGATAGCTCTAACATGTGTTGCAAGGGCAACCATTGCCATGGAATCTTACATGGCCATAACTGTGGCTTTTTTATTTGAGACAGCTAGAGTGTTGAGTGCTCCATAGGAGACCAGTGGCTGAGAGTCACACCGATGCAAATACACTACTGAAAAAGTGAAAGAACAACTTTTTAATAAAAATATCAAATCAATAATCAATCTCATTTATAAAGCTTGCTTGCACACAAAATGGGGACTAAAGCTTGTGTACATCAACTTCCACGCAAAGGCAGTGGTCTATAAAGAAAAAAATTGACATCAGAATATGCGTTCCTTCACACAAACTCTCACCCATGCACACAGTAATTTTAAGGACAGGGGAAATTGACGACACAGTTGGTAAAGTGGTGAATTCCACTGATGATTCCTCTCAGACATTTAATTTCACTCCTTATCAGACTTTAATCCAACATAAGTATTCAGAATATCATTCAGGGAATCACTTAAAACTGCAGTGTTGTTCATGCTTGCACTGGTGAGCTAAAACTATACATAAGGACCTTTTAAATAATAAAAAAAAAAGGCCCATAAGTATTGTTGCTGAATCTGCTCATTATAACAAATTTTGGCTTGTTTTACTCCTAATTTGCTTGGAAATTTTGTGAGTCGCCGGTTGTGTTTTTTTTTTTTTTTTTGGCAAACATGTTGCTGAAAGCTAACACTATGCATCACGTTGAACACACCGTTCTCACTCTGATTGTGCTCCTCTTATCTTCTTGAATAATTAGGTTTAATATAGTAAAGTAAGTATTCGTTTGCGTTAAAAGGTCCATTGACAGCATTAGATTTGCCCATAGCAAATGATTGCAAACACAGGATGCATACATTGACTTTCAATCAAATATCAGCTTAGTTATTGAAGAAATTACGAAGTTCAGCTGTCCAATTACATTATTTCCCTACATGCAGATCCTAAAACAATTCAGTTCAAACAGTTCAAAACAGTCCTACTAAATTAACATTGAAACAATATGTATCATGAACAGATTTCTGTGGCAGCTTAAGTCTCAAGAAACACAAATTCTGCATACAAACCTAACTGGGTCCAATTAAATATCTTTACAACTAAGCAGAGACATTAAAACCTTGAGGAGAGCTGTTTCCTCTAAACTCATTAATGAGAGATTATATTGGCTACTAATTGTAATTCTCCTGATAGTCATTCTCCTGTTAGTCATCGTTTTGTCCTTAATGTGAGACACCAGACTGATGCCATTAGAAGGGTGATTTATTATGAACAGTTCACATTTTAATTGAACCACAATGTGCAGAGAATAAACTCTGCTGCAATCAAGAATGTTAAGAACCACCATAGGCCTTAAAGGTTTTGTAGCATGCTTTTTTAAGCCTTCCAAAGTCAACTATAGTGCAAAGTTTCCTGTCAGGCTCTGCCCAGGGATCAAGGCTATTAAGTAGCCGTATCCAGTCATCCATTTGTCGCCAACTGCCAAGACCCCTGCCATCGGCCTCCATGAGTCCTGCAATGACGTCGTAAGCCACCCACCTAAACTTTTCTTTATTTTTTTATTTATGACCTCTTTCCAATGGCCCCTCCACTCACCCTGCCTGGATTGATTTTTGTTTAAATTTTTTGGACTATGTTTTGGGTGTCTAGAATCTGCCCTTGAGGACAGGGTTCTGCTATTATTGTGGCTCAGCTGTCTGCCTGTTCTGTCACTCTCCAGGACCATGGCAATCAAGATCATCTCATGCCCTGTGAGCTCTGCCACTCCAGCCCAATCAAGTCAATCTCCTGCGCCTGTTTCTCTGCCTTTAAATACTAAAGCTCCCCAGACACCCTATGGCAGATTATTTGAAGGACTTTAGTGAATAGATATGAAGTTCTCATTTTTTTCTGAATTTCCTTGTATGATATCTTTAACCTTAAAGGAGGAGGTTTACTCCTTATATACCTTGAACATCATTTTTGATAAACTTCTCGAACAGTTTTCTGCACCTGTGAAAAACGTCTCTCCTGCTCACTGGCTTCTTGCACATACAATACCTCTCTTCTGAGCACCTGCTCCCTCTAGTGGCAGGGAGTGCATTACGAACAATGAAACATTCCAGACTCAGGATATTACACCTTGTCTCACTTTGTCTTCCTTTGGACACCTATTCAGCTTATTTTTTTTTTTTATTTCGGGCACCTAAGCTTTGGAACAGTCTTCTTCTGGATGTCAGACAGCCATGCGCAGAGCAGATGTTTTTAAAGGAAAGCTAAAGACCCCCTTTTTTCCCTTTGTTATGTGTCATGTGATATATTTAATTGTTTTAACTTTCTATCTTATTTTTATTTTTTATTTTATCTTGTTATTTTCTAGTCTTTTTAAAGTTGGTTTACCTGCTTGTACAGCATTTTGATTGAAAGCACTTTATAAATAAAGCTATTATTATTATTATTATTGTTATTATTATTATTGTTATTATTACTGTTATTGATACTGACTTGGACTGTTTCATGACAATGAACCTTACCGAGCCTATTGGGACTTGTGTTTGCCTATTCAGCCATGAAGCCTGCCTAGCCTTGTCTGCTTGTTTGCACTCAGCTTTCCCAGACTCCTGCAGAGATTTTACCTGTCTGCGCCAGGGCTTGATTTATTATTTTAATACACCTATTAAAACGCAACATCGGGTCTGGATGAATATTGGGTTATTTGATTCTGTAGTGCATTATAACCTTGGTGTTCACCTTGACAACAGAATGGACTGGAGATACAAATGTTAAACTGTCTACAAGAAAGGATAGAGCAGGCTGTACTTCTTGGAGAAGCTTAGGTCCTTCGGTGTTTGCAACTAGATGCTGTATATCTTGGAAGAATTTGTTTCGGATAGCTCAACAAGCAAATGAAAAGGCTTACTCCTTTATGGGGTCTCTGCTAGAACTTCTGGAGATGATTGTGCAAAAAAGAATTCTTTATAAAATGAAGAACATTACAGAACACCTTGAGCATCCTCTACATCAGATTGTCATACAACAACAGAGCGTCTCCCCTCAGAGGCTTCTTGAAAACCACTCTAAGACAGACTGCTACAGAACATCCTTTCTGGCCACTGCCATCAGCATCTACAACTCTTTTAAGAAACATGCATAATATGTGTCAGGTCGTCTGTTGGTTATGTTTTGTGTTTTGTTTTCTTGTCTTTCCCCCCAGCTGTCTTATATTCTGTTGATTGTTACCCGTTTTTAAATCAGTTGATTTTTTTTCCCAGTGTAAGTTCCTGGTTTCCATTTCTTCCCTGATTCTCTGTTGTTTTCTGCTAGTCATCCTGTAGACTTCTCTTGTTCCTACTTCCTATATTCCTCATTCTTGTAAGGTTCAGTTTCTTCATTATATCATCATCATTACCCCATAGCTCTGCATCGTCCCTGTTGCACTTTGGGTCTGCAAAAACCTCACATCAGATGAGTGCCAACAGCATTTAATCCCAATTTGGGATTAATCAAGTTTTTTGGATTCAATTAAATTGAAGTGAATTTCAGCTGATACGTCCAAACCAGGGCTCTGAGGAGAGTTAGGAACAGATTAAATTGTCGTAAATCACATACAAGGGTTAGGTCTGTTGGATGACATAATGTTTTTGAAATATGTCCTTTTCGCTCATCTTGTTTGGAGGGCCTTAGACGACAATGCAGAAAACCAAGTTTGTACAACTTACTTCAAGAGGGGTCGGAACATGTAGGGTGTGGATGACAGTGCTTATATTTGAACCCCTTATGCAGTCATTGTTCCTCATGTTCTCCTTGAAACCCATAGTGAGTTAAAGTAGCAGGAATCCACTGATAAAAGTTCACATAGAGCACTGTCCTCACCATTATTTCACCCTGTATCAATGACAGAAAATCCAGTTTACTAGAGCAAAAGAAATCCCGAAAATGAAGTCTTCTTTACCATGCATCTAGTGTTCATTGAAAGCAACCATGACAGGTGCTGGAACTGATACATACGTTTCTTCAAATTGGGGACAATGGCATGGTGGCATCAGGCTCCAGAGGGACATGGATTATTCACCTAAGCTGACCAATGATACAAGGCAAGGATCAACTGGATTGACGCAATATATTTTTTGCCTTTAGTCATATATGGAGAAGAAATTGAAACCTGAAAACCTTTCTGAATATTTACTGCCCCTACACATTGCATTGGTCAGCTGAGGTGGATACTTCTTTCTTGAAAGGATATCAGGGTACGCCCCTCTTGAATGTGACCCTGTGGACCCAGAGTTTTTTGGAAGAGAAATATATATTCTTCTGACCTGGGAATGCCATGAGATCTCCTAGGTGGAGCTAGAGAGTATCGCCAGACAGAGGGATGTTGGTTCTCCCTCATGCACATATTACCTCTGCCCCCAGAAGCTTGGTGAACTTCAGCCCAGGCAGATCTGAAACAGCTTGGTTTTTGCCCAGTCTTTGCACTTATTGTGACGCTATTAAGACACAAGAATGGCAGAATGTCTGAAATCACATTACGTTGCATGGTGTTGTTTGGAAGCCTGTGTGAATTTCATCCTTGTACAATATACATGGACGGAATACAGTTCATCTTAAAAATATTTATACTTTTCTATCTAGTAAATACATTAACTGAGGATTAGTAAATTTAAGTTAAAACTCATAATATTCAGAGATATACTGTGTCCTTCCCTCTGAATTATTATTCCTCTCACCAGTAGCTCCAAACATATCTGCACTGCACTGCATATAGCATATACCACATACTGCATTATGCATTACAGTCTGTGAAGGCAGTAGTACACTGAAAACTCATTCAGATTTTCAAACACTCATTAATATTACACAATGATCAATATGAAAGAAGCTGCTTTGATTTTGTCTTAAAGGTGTTTATTTGATGTCTTGATATTTGTATACTTTATAGGTTTCCGTGGTCTTTTTTCTTTCTCATCTTTTGTCTCTTTAAAATTGGAAAAAAACACAAAAGTTTTCTTTTGCAACTCTTTAATACATGTTATAAGATTGCACTTCCTCAGTAAGTAAGGCAGCATTGGCGGAATCTTTAAAACCTGATCAGTGTCTGGACTGTTTAGCCCCTGTAGAGCTTTCTGAGCTATCTAAAATTTTAGCATCAGCTAAACCTTCAACTTGTATGTTAGACCCAATCCCAACCAAGTTATTTAGGGAAGTATACCCTTTGATTAATGTTCCCATTTTAGACTTACTTAATCTATCCTTAGTACATGGGCTTTTAAAGTAGCTGTACTTTGTAACATTTACAAATTAATGACCTATTTGAAGAGTTTCAGTCAGGCTTCAGAGCTCATCATAGCACTGAAACAGCTCTGGTGAAGGTCACTAATGATATTCTCATGGTCTCAGATAATGAACTTGTGTCTCTACTTGTCCTGTTAGACCTCAATGCTGCATTTGATACAGTTGATCACAATATTCTCATAGAAAGACTTGAACATACTGTAGGGATCCTTTACCTGGGGAAAGGGGGAAAGGGGAAAGCATTAGGCTGGTTTACAATTTATCTGTCTGACAGATTCCATTTTGTTCATGTTAATAATATATCCAGGGTCACTTGTGGAGTACCACAGGGTTCAGTCCTTGGGCCAGACATATATATATATATATATATATATATATATATATTATATATTAGGGCTGGGCAAGTTAACGCGTTAATTTCGCGTTAATTCATTACACTATTAACGGCGATATTTATTTTATCGCGCATTAACGCATGTTGCTCACATGCTTTCAGTCAGTGTCAGTCCGCAGGCGCGCTGACTGCAGCGCGCTGTCACGGCAGCACTCTCCCGCTCCCCCTCCCCTCTCGTACATGGCTCAGCGGCGCCAGCCAATCAGCACGCAGGCTCAGCCTGGCCCGCCCACTCAGCTCTCACACAAGCTTAACAAACAAACAGCTGAGAGAGACCGCAGCAGCGAAAAAACATGAACAGAGGAAGTAGCACCGTTTGGCTTTATTTTAATACCGTAAATGAAATCAAGCTGTATGTTTTGTAAAAAGCCGGTTCATTTCAGTGGAAACACAACAAATTTATCTAAGCACGTGAAAAAACATGAAAACGTCGAGCCCCAGAAACGGAGAGAGGAGATGAAACTTCTCTCACTGCCCCGACAGACCCACAGACGTCTCTGATTGAGGCGTTTCAGTCCTCCAGGGAACATCCAGGTAGATCAGTGGATGGATGGATGGATGGATGGATGGATGGATGTTACTGGAGCCCACACATAACATGTAATTAAGACCTTGAAAGAACCCAGTACATATATTAAAAAGTGTTATTTAAGATAAGATAACATTAGCTAATCCTTTTTTTATCCCACGACGGGGAAATTTATAGGATTAAAGCAACAGGCAGGTGCACACAACACAGACAAAATTACATAAGGATTGAAATATATAAGAGGTGGATTAGCGAAAAAACACTGAACATAACATTATTATTATTATTATTATTATTGTTATTATTATTATTATTATTATTATTTAATTGTAATAATAAAATAAAAACCACAAAACCCAAAAGGTCAACAGTTTCATGATACATCAAGCTTAGGGACTGGCTAATATACAGCAGGTCAAAAAAGGCCATATTTTGGCTGCAGTGCTTGCTGTTCTCTTATGAAGAAAAGATCAACTAGTGCACTAAATTCAATAGATGGGTTGAAAATATCCAGTATAAAATAAGTGCTACAAATGTTACAACACTTTTGTTCATATGGCAGCAGAACATTAAAATAAAAGTGCTCTTTACACTACTTTTGAATTCATTCTTGGAGTTTGTAAATACAATGCGATTAATCGCGATTAATCGCATTGTATTAAATTAAATATTTTAATCGTTGCCCAGCCCTAATATATATATATATAGATAGATAGATAGATAGATAGATATTCTCTGTGAGTTCCAGCTGCTTGCTCTACCCATACTGGTGGTTCACCGGTCCACATCACCTGTTTGGTTCTGTCACTATCTGCATCCTATCCTTTGGTCTCCTGCTGACCCTGCCTGCACCTTCAGCCAAGATTCATCTGCCTAGTCTGGTTCTGATTGTCTGCCTCACCCACCACTACTCATCTTTTAGATGTATCTCTGTGTCTGGCTTAATATTGGGTTCACCAGCAGTAATAATTACACAAAAGGGGTGGCATGCACAGTTAAAAAAAGAAAAGAAAAATAATCTGCTCCCCAAAATTGGTTTCCCATTATCTGTCATATCACTGTGTGAGGAATTGGCGTCCCTTGCAGCTGCAGGTGCCCTGCTTGCTGTGAGAAAATGCTGCAGCCATGCACATTGCACTGAGCATAACAGGCTGAGACGAGGAAAGGCCATGAGGAGGAGCAGTTCACCTTTCGGTCTCTGAAATGGAACGGGAAACGGGGCTGTGGGGGTTCCATTCTATAGGGCAATTGTCTACCGCAATCGGTGTCTAAAGTCAGTTACGCCCAGGGGCGGATTGTTCCAGGGAGGTTTGGGAGGATTCCCAACCGGTTGATGTATTTCAGGTCAAACCGGACAGTGGTCAAACAATTTTTCCCAATAATAAAACGCAGGTGATGTGCGGGCGCGAAGCTGCCCTCGTGGCCACAGGTGGCTCAGCATCAGGCTGAGTCAATCTGATATTTTGTGAGATACAAACAGCCCCTCATTATAAAAAAAAAAGCAAGAAAGAAACCTGAGCGAGTTGAAGTAGCAAAGACGCTGGAAAGAAAGAAAAAAGAAATTAGTGGATTAGAGAAATGTCCACAGGATCAGCCTGTGTGCAAAATTAACCAGTTAAGTTTTTTACCGCTGTTTTTTTAAGTGGGACCTTAGTCCTTTACTGCAAGGGGAGAGGTCAGCGTGATTCCGGTCAGTCAGGACAGCAATGGACCGAGCAGCATGACTACAGGTTAGCAAACACTCCCTACATGGTACCATGTAGGTACCATGTGTTTGGCAGATATTATGAGTGGATTTAAGATGTGTTCAGTGGACACAGAACATTAAAGGTTACACTATACGTAATTAAATAAATACTATGCTTTATCAATTAAAATAATTGTCAATCTATACTGGCAGACAAGGAAAAGAAAGACAGTACTGGGGACAGTCTGTGATCAAAGGATAATATTTTAACAGCTATAGGCTACATCCTGTTTTCCTGTTGTGTTTCATAAAGAATAGAAAATAAGTTGAGTGAGTTGATTTCCTCACTGTGTTTGTGTGTTTGGTGCTTTCCTTATTTTGTTTTTTAATGTATTTGTGTTCTAACAATGTACATTAAATAACGTTTATTATTGTTGCTGTTATTGGTATTTGTAGCTGAGGAGGCCAGTTTCAGTAATGGAGTTGTTGCAGAGGGGCAGAATAATGTCAGTCATAGGAGTGAAGAGGAGGAGGAGACAGATGAGGAGGGACAGGAGAAAGAGAAGGTGGTGGTGGTGGTGGAAGAGGAGGGGGAGTGTGTCCCTTTACATCTGATGTAAAAGTAAAACAGCATTTAAGAAAATGAACATCATACCTACAGTAAAACATTGGTAGTGGTGGTAGTGTGATGGTTTAGGTCTGTTTTGCTGCTTCAGGACCTGGATGTTGCTCTGCAGTTGATGAAACCAGGATTTATGCTCTCTGACACAAAATACAAATGGAAAATTTGTCTTGGCACAATCAGCTTGTGATCATAAGATCGAACAGGAAATTGGTCCAAAATCTACGAGGAAATCTACCTCTGAATGGAACCAAAGATGAGGATTTTGAAGTGACCTTTTCAATTACCTGATGTGAATCTCAGAGTCAGAATTAGAATCAACTTTACTTGCCAGGTATGTGTTAAAATAATTTGACTCTGGATTTTACAATGCTCAAGATGTGCTTACTTATACAATAACCCAATAATGCAGTAATAAAAATGTAAACACAGTCTGCAGTAGTAGAAAACACATACGCACACAACACACAAGCAGACAGATTGAGGCAATAATGCCATGGTGCAATAAGCAGAGTGCAAATGATGCAGGAGTAAATATTATTTCTATTATTGTTGTTATAATATACACGTGGGAGTGGTTTAAAGGTGCACATACACATACAAATATACATGTCCACAGTGTGATGAAAGGCAGAGAATGCGGGAATAAATAAGTATTATATGTGGTGTTATGTACATGAGGTAGGTGAATTTGGTACACAGAATTTACATTATGACTATGAACAGCACTGAAATAGATAATAATGAATTAGTAACTGGTAAGGGACAGCCAGTAGGTAGCTGAATCGAGGTAGAATCACTGGGTCACTGCATATGAGGTTGTTTTTTTATACTGTAAGATGTTCATTAGCTTGTAGGAAGACACTGTTTCTGAGTCTGGTGGTTTTGGTGTACAGTGCTCTGCAGTGCCTACCAGAGGAAAAAGGTTGGACAATGTTGTGACCAGGGTGAGATGGATCTGCATTGACGTTTCTTACCCACTTCATGACTTTGGAAATGTGCAGGTCCTGAATGGAGGGCAGGTTTGCGCTGATGTCCACAATCATCTCCACAGTTTTGAGCATGTTAAGCTCCAGGTTGTTCTGCCTGCACCAGAAAGCCTACTGTAGGCCAACTTATCACTCTCCTGGATGCGGCCAATGACGCTTGTGTCATCAGCAAACTTCAGGAGTTTGACAGAGGTAAGCTCACTGGTGTAGAAGCAGAAGAGCAGTGAGGAATATACAGCCCTGGGGGTCACCAGTGCTAATAGTGTAGGATGTGAAGTTCCCCAACCTGACCTGGTGACTCTTGCTAGTCAGCAAGTTTATAATCCACTGACAGGTGGAGGCTGTCCCAGTTAGCTGGGTGAGTTTTGTGCTAAAGTTATCCAGGATTAAACACCGAGCTGACGTCCATGAACAGGATCCTTGCGTATGTCCCTGGAACTTTAACTTGTTGGTAGATATAGTGCAGCTGATGTTGACTGCATCATCCACTGACCTGTACTGCAGGGGTCCAAAAAGTGTCCTGTGATGTCTTTCAGGTGAGCCAACGGCAGTTTTTTAAAGGACTTCATCGGTACAGATGTCAAGGCGACAGTTCTGCGGTCATTTAGTCCAAAGATGGAGGGTTGTTTGGGTACTGGAATGATTGTAGAGCATTAGAGGCAGGAGGGAACTTCTCACAGTTACAGTGATCTGTTGAAGATCTTTGTGAAAATGGGGGGGCCAGCTTGTCTGCTCAGATATTCAGGCACTATGGTGACACACCATCAGGGCCAGGGGCCTTCCTGATGTTCTGCCTCAGGAAGAGCTGACGCACATCCTCTTCACAGATTGTGAAGGAGAGAGGGTGTGCGAGGGCTGTCAGTGGAGGTCACTGTGTAAAGATAGTGTTGGAGCAGAGGAGAGGTGTGAATTTGGGCTTGAAACCAACAAAGCCTGCTGCAACTTTGTTCCACCACAGCCGAGCTGTCCGTAGCGTGGAGCTCACGGAGCTTTGCGCCGCAGCTGCAGGTGTATCTAACCCAAAGAACACACCGCTGAATAAGCGCAGTACAGTGCAAACACTCAAAATCCAGCCTATAGATAAAAAAACCCCGACTAATTTTAAGTCTGTAAGGCGGTTTGGAAGAGATCAGTCTCTACTCCCTCTCCACTTCAGTCTGTTTCTCTCTCTCTCATACACACACACACACACACACACACACACACACACACACACACACACACACACACACACACACACACTACTTGTCCAGGCTGACAGAAACTGCATTAATAGTTCAGCCAGATCTGTAATCCAGATATTTCTCCCGGTGGATTATTTTATCCTTAAAAAATATTCAAAAGATTTTTGCATATACAATAATAGACATTATTTGTATTTTTTGTTTTATTTATGTTTTTAATCATAATACATTTTTCAAGTACCATTTTTCTACTAATTTTTACAGAGTTGCCACACAGTAATGCTTAATAGCAGCAGGGCGCAAAACGATGACCGCTGAAGGTGGGCCGCAAAGCCACTTCCAGGAGGCGTTCACCAACCCTCTGGCCTTACCTGGCCAACAGGAGTACAGTGGAGCAGAGACGGGACGGGGCGAGTAGAGTAGAATGGGGCAGGGGAGACAACAGCTATGGAAAAGGGAATAAGTGTCCGCAGGTCTTTCCACATTAATGCAGGGTTGCTGGATGATTTTCCAAGCTTTTCAGGATAGCATCTCTTTGCTGCTTTGTTCTCTTTAGTTTGATGAAGCTGCCAGAGTATCACTTTGAACCAGGGCTTTTAGTTGTCGTATATGTGGAAGGTTTTAGTCTGGACACATATGTCCTCACAAAAACCGATGTGTCACAGTGCAGTTAGTTTTTCTAGGCCAGTGGCTGCAACTTCAAAAACACTCCAAGCAGTACAATTAGGATTGTTACGACACTAAAATTTCTATCTCGATTTCAATACTAAGATACTTGATATCATTTTCGATACCGCTGCTATATTTTTAAAAGGCACAGGGATTATTATGGTTAAGTGCAAAAAAATAAATATTTACAAATGTTAAACATATCTTTAATTTTCCTGTTTAGTCCAAAAAAGTAGAGGGACAATTCTATGCAGAATGGAAACTGAAAGGTTTAAGGTTATCACTACAAGGTTGCTCTTGGTTTATATAGAGACAGAGTCTACCTTCCCAGGTTTTCCACACAAGCTCCATTACGCAGTCCGCCCAGAAAAGATTAAATCCCCATAGGTGACGTTTGCTGTCTGCATTGTGCTTGGTGAGCCAGGACTCGCTAAAACAGAGGGAGGCAGATCTGCTGAAGTCTGGGTTAGTTCTGTTGAGAAGAAGCAGTTCATCTGTTTTGTTGGCCAGCGAGTGAACATTCGCATTATTTTTGCTTTAATGTTATCCATCCATCCATCCATTTTCTAACAGGTCTATCCCTTGTGGGGTCACGAGGGGTGCTGGTGCCTATCTCCAGCTGTCAATGGATGAGAGGTGGGGTGCACCCTGGACAGGTCGCCAGTCTATCGCAGGCTTTAATGTTATTATCATCATATTGTTGATTTTTTTTATAGGGGGCTGTAATCACTACCTTTCTACTAGCAAATATGATATATACGAATGTAAGCATGTATATCCCAAAATACAAATTGAGATAAGTGTAAGGTCACAAAAGAAGTCAGATAAACAGTATGTTATATTCACAGGAAAAAATCCCTTCCAGTGTGTGGAGGCAAGAAGCCAGTGGTCAAAAAGACAAAAGCAGAGAAGTTGTATCAATACCCGTTCACTCAGGTTGCCACTCATCCGGACACCTCAGAAACAGGAGGACATTGCGCAACTGATGTCGTTACATCTCCTTAGCCCCTTTTAAACCGCCCTCCAACCCTATTTCTCACCGCCGGGCTCCACTCTATTCTTAGTATAAATAAAAATAAAGAACAGCTTCTCTATGCCTGTGTGGCGGCAAATCCCAGGATCTTATTTAGACAGACACTGGGAGATGCAGACAGTATGACTGTCTGCGTCTAGAAAGTGTTTTATCCCCCCCTTGGTTCATGGTTTGTAAATAGTAACATAGTTCACATTCCACCAATTTCGATTTATATGAAAAGTCAGTGTTGGACAAATGTGTGTTTTCTGAGCAAAAGGAAAGGGGTCTGTTTGATCGTTAGTACTAAAATATCAGTCTAATTACCAAACTGTGGGGAAACAGTTTATAATTAACTGACAATTACGAAAACATCCAGCAATGATTTTCACATTTGATATCTTTTATGTGCTGATATTCCCCACTAACTTAGTAAACGCCTTATAGTGACTTTTCAGCCGAGATGAACAGATCCAGTCTGCGGGAAATCACATCTGGCTGTCGACATGCAGCAGCAAGCAGGGATTTCCCCTTGTAGCCTCCCCTGAGAGACCCAGCCTGTCAGCAGGAAGATTACAGAGTAGAGTTTAACTCCATCCAAGACACAGTTAATACACACATTACCGAGATGCTTTTGCAACCAGGCATTCAAGCAATAAGAGAACTGGAAAGCTCACTTCTGAATCCCATTGCAAAGGATGCAGCAGTTCGCAAATATCCTGAACTGCAAGAGGAAGACTTGAAAGTCCAATTGGCCATGTTTCCAAACAAGTACAAGATCAACAGATCTGCTGTAAATGCTTTGAAACAAATGAAGCTGAAGCGCAAGTTCAATTGAAGAAACTCATTGCCTGCCTCCATTCAATCAGAGTCCGATCCGCCTCTGATGTGAGCCAATCAGCTACGAACCGCACCTCCATGAAGCCAATCAGCATCCCGCGCTCATCTTAAAAGCAACTTCAAATCCACGTCTCAGCCTGCAAGCAAGCCTGCCAGCAAGCGCAAACGGATTGCATGTCGGATTTCGAATCAGATGTCCGATTCAACCCACCCCCAACCCCTTCTCCACCATCGTAGCTGAGTTCATCTAGCTTCCATGACGTTCCTCCATCCTCAACCCATCAGAGGGTTTTCTCCCTTCAGTCTTCATCACTCCCTATCACCCCGTTATTGGTCCGGCAGAAGACCACCATGTTGGGCCCGGTTCTGCCAGAGGTTTCTTCCCAAAGGGGAGTTTTTCCTCTCCACAGTCGCTTCAAGCTTGCTCATCATGGACAGTTCATGCAAACCTGTGTTTATCAAGTTGGACATCTATCTTAAACAGATCATCATATGGACTGAACAAACTTCTTCTATCTCCACTCCACCACCAGTTTCAGACCTGGGGGGGGGAACATCCCTGTTCTCATACATCTACTTATGCATATTAAAGTATAATTCAGCATTAATGTTCCTGCCGAGGTCTGAGCGCCAAAGACTTAAAATATTGTGTCAATAAAATCCTTCTAATTGCCATTTCTTTCTCTGTGAGTTTTTCAGATTGAAATACCCTTGGAGTTACATGGTCTGTTTGATCAGGTAGAGACACTGGAGAGATTGTTGCTGGTGGTGCCTATATCTGCTGAGGCAGAGTACGGTTTTAGTAGACTACACAGACGGAAAACATGGTTGCAATCAACCATGACTCAAAAAAGACTCAATGTCGTTGCTGTTTGACATATTCACCAAGAGACCCTTGGCAGACAAGAAATTGCCCAGGAATATGTTCAGGGTAGTGACAGAAGGAGAGATGTTTTTGGGTCCTTTATTTAGTCGATTTCTAAAAAGTAACTTTCTTAGGCTACACTATAGGGAAGTTTGTCCTGTAATTGGTGGGTTGCTGGTTCAAACCCCTGCTCCTACCGTCTCCGTCATTGGGCACTTCACCGAAAGACACTTCACAGGAATTGCATGCTAGGGGTGTTCAGAGAGCCCAGAGGCACCAATATATGGCAGCCTTGCCTCTGTCAGTCTGCCCCAGGACAGCTTTGACTGCTAACATAGCTCACCACTGTCAGGGTGTGAATGTGTGTGTGAATGGATGAATGACTGATTGTAGTCTAAAGCTCTTTGGGGTCATGACACCAGATAAAGCACTATACAAGTATGAGCCACTTACCATTTACATGCCATTAAAAAGTATGTTTCATTTATAGTATCCATACTTATTTTTATTAATATGTTGCTGTATGGCTGTTTCTGAGTTTATACACAAATGTTTAAATAAAACTTATTTTGAATAAGGCATGATGTTTTGGTTGGTAGATGATCATATATTGTTGATTTTGAGCACCATCTGGATGCAGCAGGATTTTTTTTGACAGGTTCTTATTATTGCTTGTGCATGGCGTGACCACTTGGAGTTCCCATAGGATTAGCTGACTGGGTCACAAACCAGCTGTCTTGGCCTTGGAGGTGTGCTTTCCAAAATTTCTACAATGCTTTTTTAGTCCAAACTATTTGCCCGTTGGCTATTACAAAAGTAACTACTTGAGTACTAGTTAAAGTTAAATAAAAATAACTTAATTGTGTTGAAATCATTAGCTGACATATTTTAGCTGGCTTTGAAGGCTTTAAACTGAATTTTGTGGACTTGATAGCAAATAATTACAATAGTCCAGCCTTGAAGTAACAAAGGCATGGACTAAGACACATTGATTCCAAGAATTGGTTGTAGGAGGAAGAGAACATTTATAAGTGAGGTTATTTCAAGTTGAATTATGATGGGTGAATGGTTTTAGTTGGATTCAGCAATAGCTGGCTGGAGGAGGCACTGAGGTTCTGGAGATCATTAGAGTGGCTGGTGTGCTGGTGTGGACGTCTCATGTCTTTGAGGGACAAGTCCAAGTGAAGCCTCCAAGTCCCAAGTTTCTAATGAGTGAAATACATTAAGTGAAAACATTTTCAGGGCCAAAAAAGGGGGTGTCTGCCCCCCCAGAAGGAGGTTGTTGTTAGCAAATTTTCAGCACTTGCAGACTTAGCACGTTCTCTCTCTTGAAAGACAGCATGTTACTTTTAGCTAGCTATGAACCTCATCAATAAAATACAGAGATCTAAAATAAACTAGCTGAAAATATGTCAAGAATAATATCAAGCCACATATATAATAAGCAAAATATGATTACGATAATATTAAAATGTATGCTCTTCAGGGGTTTATTAACATTATTTGTCCACAAACATTCATATCTACCTTACATCAATGCAGCGAAGCTGTTGCTCTGAGGATTACCCAGAATCCCTTGCTACTCTGAGTGCAACTACATATGAAACAGCAGATGGTGCTGTTTTCCTATTTAGTAGGATTTATTGTCCCCACAGGTCTTTTAACTTTGTTTCACCTGTGCTGCATATTCTGGGTGAAAATGTGGTCATTAAGCTACAACTAACACAAGCAGATTGTTATAAGCCATTGACATCCCATAATATTCCACCAACATTAATGGGTAACAATTGAGCTCATCCTTTCACAGTAAAACATGTAAGAGATAGTCTTTCTTCCTTTCAAAAATGAAAATAAGGCACCCACACCACAGCTTCTTTGGGCCATGGCATCCACGGCCCGTTAAACTCTACTCTCATGGGTTGGGGTGCCAGCAGCAGTGGTAAATTTTATTTTATGCTGGTGTTTTTTGTAAAGAGGTGATCAGGAAAGCAATAGGTCCTACGTAAAGAGACAGTTCTACATTTTATGGGACGGATGGCAACACCTGAAGCAGCTGCACTTTATAGCTCACATAGCAGCTTGCCTTTCGTTCTTCCATTTGTTGGTTAAGGTTGGTTTAACCTTAACCAACTGAAGCATTCATTGGCTATATCCAAGAAATGCAATTAATGAGTGTAAGTTATTAAAAGAATAACTTACACTCATTATCATTTTGCCACCGTTTAACTCCATGACATCGATCAATCTAAAAAAAAAGGAGTTGACATTGATTTTCTTGTTGGTGTATAATTTGTGCCACCTTTACTAATATATATATATATATATATATATATATATATATATATATATATATATATATATATATATATATATATATACGTTTTAAGGTTAAGCATAGGTGACGTTATTTAAGTGAGGAACTGTGATGTGGCCCTAGCAGTGTTGAGGAGAAAGACACTCAAATACATGTAAATGGACTGATTAATTTGTCTGGGATAAATGTGTAATTTAACAGTCTTATCTTGTGGAGCCTTCTGTTCCAAAATTCCTGCATGCAGTTGTAGTCTTAATACCCCACAGGTGTTTTTATAATGGATTAGAGTAAAGTCAATTTTGGATCTTTCATTATAGGAAGATGATGAAGATACTTTGTCTGTTGCCACATGGAGGGAGCAGACAGAGATGCTCATTGAGTTCTTGTCCTTAAAAGTGTAATCGAACAGCTTTACCTTTCTATACGTTTGAGTATGTAACAGAATAATAGTTGGCTCAACTTGCCTCTGTTAGAAAAACCATAGATATGCAACTGAAATTAAAATGTCTTTCTGTCACTATATATATATATATATATATATATATATATATATATATATATATATATATATATATATATATATATATATATATATTCAGGTAGAACCATGAAAAATGCACAGACCCAGGCCACTTGACTTCCACATTCTTGTGGAACCTCCACCTCCTATGATCTTCACTGTATCAAACTATAATTAGCTGCACTACCAGCTACATATTTAGGCCTACCTGCACAGCTATAAGACTTCTTATTTACATAATCTCCTCCATTTAGTGAAGAAGCAGTGATACGAATGTGAGGCCATCTATGCAGCCCATTATGCCTACAAAACCTAATATATATCAAAAGAAAAGTTGTGTGTCAAGTCTCCAAATTTGATACTGAATAAATTATTGCTTTCACTGCTATCTGCAGTTGTGTGTAGTTATTTTATTAGTCTTGTGGCTCTGTGACTAGAGAACACCACTAAACTCTACTATAACTGAGTGCAACAGTAACATTCCTGACAGTGTAACATACAGTTGCCTCTGAAGGATAATCTGAATCACTTATATTATATAAAAAGCCACAGTTGGCACAAAAACAAAGTGCAGCACAAAGAAATTGTTCTAAACAGTTTAGAACGGGCGTCCCCTCGTTGTGCTATACGATAAGGCTTTGAGTAGTTTTGCTACTGAAAAGTGATTTATAAATAAACCTGCCAATATTAAGATAAATTTACTGCGGCAAAAATGGTAACGACTGAAAATATATTAATCCAGAAATGATACAAAATGTATTCGTTGTCTGATCAGCCTCTCCTGACAAAGATTTGTGCTCCACCATCTACTCGGTCCTCCAGGATGTGCCTTTTCTGACACCTCTTTGTCCAGGTCTTAGCTAACCATCTTTGCCTTGAACACGCTATTTTATGATTAAACACGGTGGTGGCATAATAATGATGTGCAGAATCTGGTCATGGTTGATGGGCTGATGAATGGATTCTAATACAGGGCTTTATATACCTGGTTTATACTCCCAGTTTTTTTTCCTCACGCACAGACAGCATCTTGAGCCCCAAGCGCACTTTAGTATTTGAGCTGCCAATCACAGCTATGAGCAAATCAAAGAAAAACAGGCTGATTGCAACCTCTGACTCACGGATTGATCAACTTGATTTATTTGACTGTCCAGAGATAATTTGACACGTATTATAACAACAACAACAACAACAATAATAATAATAATAATAATAATAATAATAATAATAATAATAATAATAATAATAATAATAATAATAATAATAATAATAATAATAATAAATAATTTATATTAAATAATAAAGAAAAATAGTTAGTTTTTTCCTGGGTCATTAAATGCAGAATATCTCATTATTGATTCATTCATTTATTTATTGAAGTAATGAATCCGAAGCGGTTGAATAGGTTGTTTCCAGTAAATCTACTTTATCCGAATATTATATCAACTTCTTAATGTGTCATCAAAGCCTTTTCCGATAAAACATGAAATTGCAATAATGTAGCTCCTTTTTCCTAAAGGCATGAACAGGAAGCGAGTAGTTTTAAAGGCACTAATTGTCCCAAGAAATGTGGTACTTTTTGTGCGTAAAGGCAACGCACGGGATACAGAGAAGACGCACAGAAGCGCTGTGGTGGTTTGGTCTGATTTAAAAAATGGTTTCAGATTTTCGAAGCCGTTGCGTTTTCTTCCCCAAAACAGAGGAAAAATCATTCTTCTTCCCTCATGCGCTTCTTCTCTCCGCCTTGCTCTGCGCTGCGGAGCTGCAGTGATGTCAGCCTGCCTGGGTCATTTGAAGGTCATCAGCCTCGGAAGGGTTCACCCAAAGTTCACTCGCATATATTAGGCAATTCAATCTTTCATTCTCGGTGGCAAAACTAGTTGGAAATGAGCGGCACGGTGGGACGGATAACCCATTCGTCATCGCAGAGGGGATCGGGCGCTTTTTAAACACCGTCCGTGATTATTTTCTGCTCTTAGAATAATAAAGAGCCTCCCCTTCGAGCAGGCTGCACCGCAAGCACTTATGCCGAGAGCCAGGACGAGCGATCCGCTGCAAACACGGCGGAACAGTGCTGTTGTTATGCTGGAATCCCGTTCGGATATCCGCTGCGGCGCGCTGACCGCTCCCGGTGCCGGCAACCGGCGAAGGGGCATCTAGGAGAAGCTGCGGGACCAACATAGTTCCTGATTCCAGTGCGGGACGGAGGAGACGAAGAGGAGAGGAATCCGCTGCGCCGAGAAGAAGAAGAGGAGAAAAACGAGGAGGAGGGGTGAAGAAGAGGAGTTTGATGGAGTTGTGTGCGCCTATGCCGGCGATTTTTCTGCAGAACGCACACGAGTAGGTGAACAAAGTGGTCATGTTTGACTGCATGGACATGCTGGCGGTGAGTCCCGGGCAGATGCTGGACTTCTACACGTCCAGCCCGTCGTCCTGCATGCTGCAGGAGAAAGCTCTGAAAGCCTGCATCAGTGGACTGGCGCACAGAGAGTGGCAGCACCGGCGAAGCGCACACTGTAGGTCCAACTTCTCACCCTCTGTTCCTGTTGCTGCTCGTGTTGTTTCTGCTGCTTAGACGTGTGAGGATGAGCTCTTAATGATGATAGGCCAGTGAACCCTGACTGTGTCATCGGCTTGATTCCCAACATGTTGCTGTTCAGGGGCCTGCTGATGAAAGAGTCGGGGAAAGTGTTGGAACATGCTTAAATTTCAATATAAAAAAATTCACTAAACTCACTAAGAGTCATAGGAGCATTTTTCTGTGAAGCAGATTAAGTTGTTTAGAGGAAGCTTTTCGTGTTGCAGAGAGCTGGAACTCTTTTGAGCGTCATTTTTCCAACCTCCATAAATCCCCGGCAGCGGAAGCAGCTCGGAGCCGCTGATGTTTGTCGAGTGTCGGATGAGCTGGTCTCGGAGAGCAGCGTGCTGGCTGCAGCTGGAATGCAGAACGTAAACACAGTCACAGGCCGGGCCTGCGCGCACGGCGGAGGGGAGGGGAGGGGAGCCGCGACCTGCGCCCCCTGACACTGATTTAGATAAATGACGCCGCGGACTCTTCAACAAGATTAGTGGCCTGTTATCGGAGCAGGAATTGGACAAGGATTATCGATGGGCGGCTGCTTGTTTTGCTTTAGCGGAGCAGACTTAATGAACGCGTCGAGGCCATTGAAATTTCGAGACAAAACAAGTATTTTTTCTTTTAAGGCGATTCTGAAACAATTAAATTGAGTGATATTTTTGGATAAAAATACGATGACGCAATGCGGAGTTGTTTTAGGGGCAAAGATGATATTTATTTGAAATCAAATCTGGTGTCATGCTGAGGGTATTATTGCGCTTCAGCGCCACTTCGCAGTGTTTGCTCTGGGCTGCCAGGCGCTGCTGCTGGGCTGGGATTTAGCCCCATCTGATGACGCCTGGCCTCTGGCCGTCATTCTTCCTGCAGCCTCTGCTCGGGGCTCTCCTGTCAGGAGGGCGTCTTATCAGCACTGGGAAAATGCGAAGGTTCCAACTGCGACCTTTAACCTGCGGCTGTCTCACATGGTGCTCAGTGGGTCAACTGTTCAGGGAGACCCTTAGAAATAAGAGCGCTTATTTGTCCTCCGTCTGGCTTTGTTGTTTGTTTCTGAGTTTATTTTTATTTAAATAATTATAATAAAAATAATAAATAACTAGGTTAACAGATAATACACAGTTGTTGTAGGTGCAAGTCTATATATGCAGACATATAAGCTCATAGCAGAATACACACACAGCCAGCATTTGATCACTGGCTTGTTCCGATTTCCGTTTCCTATCTGATCTTAAGAAATAACAAAGCATTTGTTTTGATCTTTTACACAATTGTTTTTTTTCTTAAATTCCATCTGGAACCAAATCAAAAAGCTTTAAATTGCTGGAAATAAGATATTCTGAAGTCTGCTGTGTGGTTGTGGTGCTTTGTGCGTGTTGCCCCTCAATTCTACACAGTAATCCAGATACGCTACGATGAGTGCGGAGCACGGTGTTTGCACAGAAATGCTTTGCTTTACTCAAGGATGAAATACTGTTTAAGAATTTAGTTTGCTATAGATGGTTTTCAGCTGACTTGTTCACATACCTTTTTATTTTCTGTATAGATAGATGGAATGCAGAGAGGCCATTCACTCTAAGAGGAGGATTCACTTTTGAATTTCCTCCTTATTCCCACAGCCACCTTATTTTGAGAATGAAATATTTTTCCTATAATCTTTTTTATTATTTATTAATTCATTAATTGCAAATTTGAAGCTGTATTATCATTAGGTAAAAAACCTTTGATCTATCAGTATGTATGGTTGGAGAGAGTTGACTATAAATTGCCTTGAGATGGCACGGGTTGTGAATTGGCGCTATATAAATAAAATAAAATTGGATTGAATTACTGCACTATTATTTTACCTTTTATTACATAGAACATAAATTTTTCTTATGAAAAGCATTTTCAAAGTTCAAGGCATGTAAATTCATCAAATGCAGATGTTCGTAGAATGTAAAAATGATCAAAGACTGTTTGATAACCTCAGAATAAACCTTTAAATGTACCTGCAGTTACTCACTCCTAATCTAACAAGACCATAAATTTCACAAATGCTTACATCCCAAAATTTCTTCAAATATCAGTGAAAATACAACGAGATACCAGAAATCTGATCAGAATTTCTTTGCACATTACGATAAAACTCAATATGGCTGTTAGGTTTGCAGATCTTGAAATAAATAAAGTCAGATTTATCGGATCATATTGCTATAACACTAATTATAAATATGATCCAGTTATTTTTGAAGCGCAGATATTTCTGAAAAATTAGTCACACATGTCCACGTCTTAAAAATGCTCTGGACATCACTTTTGTAACAAAAAACGGGATTTAAAATATGTGCCTTAATCAAAAATGTTGCTGTTTTGTTTATATGAGACAGTTACTGAGAAAATATGTAGAAAAACGTACTGAAAGAAAATAAATGTAAATGGTTAATTTGTGGTTATTTATTTTCTGTCAGGCGTTTGCAGTAGCAAAATCATCACTATAATCAGTGACAGATCAGAATGGTGTGTATTTGTTTTGCAGTATTTACCAGCACAGAAAGGGCTTTTCATTCTGTGAATAATGAAGTTCAATAACAGTAAATAGAATTAAAATAGAAAAGCTATATCACCTTCTTCTTTAAACGTCAGTTTGCAGAAAATCAAACCAATATTTTATGTCACTATACCTAGAATCTGATTGGATCATAAAGTAAGTGGTGTGCAATTTTTCCATGCACACCACTACATTACTGCACTGAATATACATTCATTTCATCCTTAATTTCTAATATTGTGCAGCACACCCATCAGCCTTGCTGTTTAATTTGTGACTCATTGTCTTATTTACCTTTATGCCCATGGCTTTTTGAAGGCAGGACTCAGTAAAAGCTAAATAGGACAGGATGAGACACTGCCGCTCCAGTTCTGAAAAGAAAAGTCCTAATGGTCCCTGTGAGCCCCACTATGGCCCACTGACCTTTCCGCCTAGAGAACATTAAACTCGTGCTCGTTCTCCTGTTGGAGTACGATCTGTTTTTTCATCCATGATTCTGACTGAGAAGCCCTCTCTCTCAGGGTCACAAGACTGTTGGTTTCTTCGTTTATTTATCGGGGATAATGGAAACCTCCTGGGTGTTAATTAGCAGCACTGACAACAAGCCCACCATTAATGCATTTCCTCATCCAGTTGGGATGTTAATTAAGAATGATCAAGGACCTCCTTAACGTAGATGAAATGAGCTTTGCAGGCTGAAGAATGGCGGTGTACGATGCTCATAATATAGTAAGGAGGATGACTTAATTACGTCAAAATACACCTAAAGATAAAGCTAAACAAATCAGAGGAGCGCCGCCTTAAACAGGCTGGGATGCTGCGCAGGGATGAGTACAGTACAAGTAGTGTGTGTGATGGGATAATTGGAGGTTTTTTTTTTTTTGTCTTGGAGGCTTAAGCGTCTCTGATGTGGACATGAAAGGCCATTAGCACAGCTTGCACACCAAGCTAATTTAGTGGGTGTGTGAAATGAAAGGCGGATTGGGGGAAATAAAAGTCGTGTTCGGCGGTGAAATGAAACGAGAGCTGTCTGGTGCTGGCCCCGTTTAATCAACATGATTCGGACGGCGTTAGGGTCCCACCAGGGACTGCTGGAACCTAGAACTGATACTGCAAATCACTTCTAGATTCCAACCTTTTATTAAATATCAAACACTGACAGGCTCCGGATACATGCATGCTTTCAAAGATTAGAACAGTCACAGAGACTCGTCTTTGAGTTTCTCGCTGAATTTTTTATCACAGGAAAACTAAACATAGGCCGGGTGTGACCTTATCCTTGACTTCAACGGGTGTGTCATAATGGGAAAAGTTATTTCATTGAATGACAGGCGACAAAGTCCAGGGCATCCTCACATCAGGGTTGTCACAAACTATGGATGTCACAATACTAACATTTCCAAACTGTATACCAATACTAAAATAAACACTCAACATAATTTTCGATACTACGGCAATATTTTTTGAATTAAGATTCTTTGTAATTAGGAGTGAAATGTATTATATCAGAATAAAATAAAACATTTAATATCCTTAATTAGGGCAGAATTAATAAGTAGAGAGACAATTCAGCCCTCATTTAGAGAAATATATCATTAAGGTGTCACTTTAGAAAATATAACCACTAGTTTAAAGGTTAATATCCTCTATGAAAGTGTGTACATTTGATCCAGTCATGCAGTTCTTTTATTTGATCATGGTTTTCTTATCTCTAGTGTGCCACTGTGTGCTTCCAATTGCCTGCCAAGTTGCTGATGATACAATTACATTTTACGACTGAGGGAAAATTAAGGATCATTCTATATTAAAATTCATTGTGTTTGCAAACAAACATGGATCTGGCTCATAAAAAAAAAACAGTTTTTACAGCACCAACTATTTATAACATGTTACCATGTGGTTGTTGCTGCCAGGTTTTGGGAATTTTTATTCTTCATAATTTTTCTGTGTATGTACTGTATGCTCTGCAAAAATGGAACTGAAAGTAAGTAAAATTTTCTTGAAATGAGTGTCTTATTTCAAGTGCAGGATATCTAATTATCTTATATTAGGGGTAAAAATACTCATTCTATTGACAAATAGTCTTATTTACCTGCTCAAATCAAGGAAAAATACACAAATTTCAAGAACATTTTATTTGCGTTTAGTTCCCCTTTCACAGTGTGTATGTACACTTCTGACTTTGCAGATGTTAAAATCTCTCTCTCTCTCTCTCTCTCTCTCTCTCTCTTTCTCTCTCTCTCGGTCTGGCATTTAGCTAGTAGGAATCATTTTGATAATCCTAACAGGAACAGTTCTGATTTAATGCAAGATAGTGAGAAAAGAGGCTTATTTGTCTTTTTATACATATATGGAAACATCCGGTAGAGTTCACAGAAATTGATGTTCCACAAAGCCTGCTTAGACTCATGTAAGATACATTTTTAGAAAATCCAACGTACACGTCCAGATGGCAAACTGTGACGGCAGTTTTAGCTCTCATTACAATGCAGGCGTGGAAAAAAAGCATAAAAAGGTAACATGGAGGGAAAAGTAACTAAGTTCTGCAGCAAAAAGACTGAATATACTACAACGTTTTAAGTTATTCTGACACTCACATGTTCGTACATCAATGCACACATTGGTATGCAACCTGGAATTAAGTGCCTTGCCCAGGGGCACATTGAAATGTGTCAGGAGGAATCTGGAATCAAACCAACAACTTTCCAACTGAAAGATGACTACTGGTTTTTGTCGTGGGAGTAAATTGTGTCAGGCACATTCCTCCATTTCACCACAGAGAACCAAAGCAGGAAATTAGATTTTCCCTCAGATATCAGTTTCCTGCTTTACCCAAAATGTCTAAAACGAGAGTTGTTATTTCTACCGACGTGCCTTTAATGCCACAAACACCAGCCCACTCAAAATAATTTTCCTTTTTCCATTCAGCTGTTGGATTCACTGCTCCTTTCCTCAGCTGTCTACCTCTTCCTCTCCTGCTTCTCTGACCATTTGAACTTCCTGCTCACCTTTATGAAAACACCTGAAATGCTTTCCCCTGTTGAGTCGGCTCCAGAGTGTTGGCCTAAACGTTAACCCTGTTGTTGCAGTGTCTGCTGGCTGCATGTGGGGTTAAACTGTGGGTCTGACTTTTAGTCCCTCCATGGAAGTTCACGTACATTTTTTAACCAGCTTGGCAACAACCTTCAGTGATATAGGCTGGTTCTTCAGTTATATTTTGACCAGTACTGATGTGAAATAATGAGATACAACATCTGTTTAATGGACAGAGCAAACGAAGGAGCTTTTGATGCCATTATCTCTTTGTACTCAGACTTTCTCTCCTTGAACAATCCTCTGGTTTTCCTGTGTTCTCTCTCTGTTCTCTGAAAACCTCCCTCCTCCACTGGTTCTGCTCGAGTTTACTCCCCGTTAAAAGGAAGTACTTCCTTTCCACTGTCACCACACGCTCGTTCAAGAGGAGCAATTACTGTAAAGTCACTGACTCGACGTTACTGGCTCAGTATTCCTTAAATAGAAAACATATTGGGAATCTGATTATAAATTATACTGCCATGCATCACATTTACAGATCGCACTGTATGCCATGGATGTTAATCTGTCTGATTTAATATTATTGGTATGAATCAGATTTATTTAGTTTTTCTATATAATTGGAAATTAATTGGATCTGTTTTTCTTATGAACTGCCATAAGACAGCCTTTTGTTGTGAACTGGCGCCACATTATTAAAACTGAATGAATTAAAGCCGATTCCCTCTGTTCCCCACTTTTTGCTTCCTTCATTACATGAAGTCAAATGACTCTTAGGCCATTGCTATTTTCTTGAGTTAGAGCTTTAAAGTAAAATCTCCCTCTCTCTGAAATGTGCTTGTGGAGTAAAGCTGTTAGTGATTTGCTGTGCTTTGGCTGAACCTTGGCCGTTTCCTCTGACTGCGACTGCTGGATGCGAGCAGCGCTCTTGCACAGAAGACACTTGAAAACTGAAGCGAGTGTCAGCACCTTGGAGAAGGAGGTGTACTGACGGGGAGTCATTTTCCTCTAATCCTCTCCCTCTATGCCCACCCGTTCACACTCAGATTACCAAAGCTCTCTGCTTAACACAAACCAAATAAACCGATACCCTGAGGAGCTTCAGGAAATGCCTCGCTTCCCCTTTTCATGCTTTTGTCCCCCCTATTTCATCCTGCATCTGACAATCTCTTAATTTATCGGGTTTAACTCAATCCGTTGATTTATAGTCACAGTTTTCAATTTGTTTTTATATAAATTAAAGTCAGTATTGAGTTTAAAGCACACTTGTCCCTCCATTATCTGCAACAGAAGAGCAGCTTTGTCCTAATTTCCCAAGCAGCACGGTTGGCTTAAATTGCCTGTGTGCAGCCACAGACTTTGCTTCAGGTTCTTTGCCATCTGTTGGTTGTGCGGAGCATGTGGCCACAGTTTTACATGTCACTGGTTTCTTGACTCTGAGAACTAGACACAGTGGAAGTGCACAGAGGACAAAGAGAGGATAGAGAAAGCACCGGTCCCGGTGAGGTTTTATGGAACCTTGAGAAAAAATGGCAAGCTTTGACTTAACACCTTAATAAAACAGAAAATGGGTTACATAATTGGGTTTCTTTTGTTTACAACACAGATGAAACAACTTTCATTTCTGGGCTAACCTATTGCTCTTCTGTTGATTACTATAGCCTTGTAATTATATTATTTATCTATAAGGACAGTGAGCGAACACAGGTGAACAGTGTTAGTCTCTTCAAAATCAGTTCATTAGGTTTCCTCTGCAGAGATTTTAAAGATCAAGGTGAAAGTTGGGTTCAAAGTCAAAGGGTTGGTTTTAAGAATATTATTGCAGACTATTTTGGGGCGAATTCACAAAGCAGTGCAGTCTCATCCATTTTTTGCAGCTGTTTCCTGTCTATTATCTGCTTTATTTCGGCATTGTATTGATTACAGATTACAGATTGCAATACATGGAGGCTCAAACACAGCCTCCCAAGATCATCAAACATGGACCACAGTTCTGTAGGCACAAACACACTACACATCATGAAAAATAGATATACAAGATGTTTTACTTTACTATCATTACTTTAATTACTAGAAAACGTGAGGTCCTGGTCTGTTGAGGCTCTCCTTAAAACTTTTGAACAATATTTGATGGGAGGCTGTGAAAGACCCTAAAATGATGCATTCTTTTAAATTATTCATTTGGAGAAAAAAACTCAATGAAGTTAAAAATGTCTGAAATGATGAAGTTATTATTACACATCCTGTACTAACCCACATCAGAATAAAAACAAACACTTGTGCCTCATTACATCCTGATCACTTCACTCAGCAATGAAATAAAAAAATCAGTTTTGTGTTTTCTTCTGCGGGTCGCTGCCGGTGTACTTATTTGCCAAAACTTAGCAGATGGCTTTAATTCATGCAAACTGCTTAGCACAAACAGCTCTGTGCCTGGACCATGCAAGGCAGATCACTTTAGCTTTAATTTCCATGAATATACAAAAATATGAGTGGACGTTCCAGTAAAAGCATGCAGGACACCTACTTTACAGATAAGCCGTGAATTATTCACAACAACAAGATTTAGATTTAAAGTTCTTTTGTTTGAACCAAGAAGTTTGTTTCTGATAGGAAATGAGACCGGCATCTATGAAAAGATAATTGAAAAATGTTAAAAGGATTATCAGTTTTGACTGAAACTTTAAACATTAATAAGGTGGACATCTGGTGTGTAATTTGAGTCAACAAACTGCCACAGTTTTTTTCATCTTTTTCCACATTTATGTGGTCTCTAAACTCTTCATGAGTTTCCAGCATCCTCTTGATAAAGTGCCACAGTGAGCAAAGTGAGCAAAGAGTGGCAGCACCATCACCAGCCAACAATGGAGGGATAATCTGCAGAGCAGCAGCATAATCTATCCGTGGCATGGGCTCCATATGCCGCGGTTTAAAAAAGTCACGGTTACAAATTCATGAGTCCAGATTCTCTATCTTACCACTGGTTTAAATTCCTTTAGAGGATTTCAGGAACTTTGCCCGAGTGACCAGCTTTTTCTCCAGCCAAGTGAAAAGCAGAGTTGTCCTGCTCCTATAGTGCTGACCCCATTTGACCATGTTTATTATTTAGGCCAAAATTATTTCTACTCCTGGCAGGTTTAGATTTGAAATATATTTTAGTTTTGATTTGGAAGTATGTTAAAAAAAAACACATGTATTGTAATATTTGGTAATTTTATCAAATCATCTTCTATATACAAGTTCTTCACTCCTATTTTTATTTTAAAAAGAAAACATTGCAGAGACAAGTCTGTGTCGGTAGAGTCACTTGTGTCTGTTTGTTTATTTAGTTTTATCTTGCAACAACCCCCACCACAAACGGTTTGCCTGAAACCGATTAGTTAGACTCATTAAAAGATCATACGTGCTGCAATGGTCAGTTACTGTTTTAAAGTGGATCCCAGCGGATCCATAAGAATGTTTCTCCAACATGATTATGTGATGAGATGGGAGAGAGAGCAGGCGCTACGATCCGTCGGCACGCAAGTTCCATTGTTCTCTGGGGAAAATCTAAAATGTTCTGTTTTAGTTTCTTCTGGTTCTTGTTTTTCTCTAATTCTGGCAACATTTTGCTTAATGAAAACAACATTTAACTTAACTAGCTACATGTATTTAGGATGGAAGGCCAGCGGTTAAAAAAAATATTAAACTTGGCTAATTGGTTTTATATTTTTGTTCAAAGGCTTATCAATATGGTCAAAAATATATCCCAGCTATTTTGTTTCATATTTTTATATTTCAGGTAAATTTTTTATACGTCAGATAATATTAATCTGACGTATATTGTCAGACAAATTAGGCTGAATTGCTATTTTATTATAATCACAAAAATCCTAGAAAAATAAATCTCATATACACTTCTCTTGTTCTTTAATGTCAATTCAAATCTGGCCTTTTGAAAATAATCTTCACCAAATGTTTATGTAAGGTTTAATTTATCGACTAATATATTATTTGTTTGTTAATTAGAGAAATTGCAGACAACAATTTCAACAAGTTTATTTTTAACTGTGAATTTAGAATTTATAGATAAAAATAAATAAATAAATAAATAAATACACAAATAAATACATAGATATAATCCTTAATGCTACATAAAGTAGCATTAAGGATTATATTTCTATAAGGTTTCATATTGTTATTATTTTAGTCCTGAGTTGAGGGCACTGGAGATTTTAAACATCTCCATGTAATATATGAATTTTAATTATTATTAGTAAGCTTGTGTCGACTAAATGTCACTCATTTATTTACTTACAATATTTACAAAACAATGTTAAGAATTCTAACATGGGTCCAGATTTTAAAATGGTTTTAAAGACTTCCATATTGACAGGCAACATGCTTACTTCATAGAGGGCATTAGGAGGCACCGTGTGTACAGAAACACAAAACAGACCTTATTAATAAACACATAAAGAGCAAAAATTGAAATATTGGGTGTGGAAAAAAGTAAGTACAACACCCTCAGTACACCAGCTAGAACCACTATTAGTAGCAACAACTCTCAGTGGTCATATCCTGCCCTGATATTATCAGACAGCATTGTACCATTGAGGTAAGTTTGAAATAATTTTGGAACCTGGCAAAGACCAGAGCCCTGATATATAAAACCCCTGAAATGAAAGCGGGAACACATTCTTTTTACCATCAAGTATGCATAACAAAAGCCAGTGTCTCCAGTGGTTCACAAAGCAGCTGGTGTTAATAGTCTCAGTTCCAGTGGATAGACCAATCAGGATAGCTGTTTTCTCTAGTCTTTCCCCACATTCAGTCCGACCTCCAGCAGGAGTGTATGCTTTCCTGTCCGACCCCACCGGAAGGTTCAGCCAGAGGCTAAGAGTTCAAGAGCCGCTGCAGCCACACATTTTTCTCAGCCTGCTCCAAAAAGCCAGACTACTTGTGCATGCTTGTCTGTCACCAGGCTTTCTATGTCTGATGCAGCTTTCTGTGTGTGTTAACATGCAGCGAAGTCGACTCAAAGTTTAATCACCCAGAAAATGGAAAAAGGCTCCCTCCATCTGATATAGCCTATACGGGTAGCCAATGACCATCCACACACAGTCATTGGCATGTCCACACACACACAGGGTGCTGCAATGCATCCCCACCTATGTGTCCCATCTGTCTGCAGGTGGCCACGCTGCCTTTTAGAAGCAGCCATCAGTTTTAAATAGGCAGTCCGTCTTTATTGTTGCCCTGCCTCTCGTCAGTGTGGAACCACCCAGCCGTTCCAAATGCACCAAGGGAATATCAGCAGCCAAAAGTATTTTTCCTCTAGATGTATGTTAAAGTGCCTGCACCACCTGGTGAAGGCTAATGCATATTGCTGCTGTGCTCTGTTGGCATACATCATAACCACCATTTGTGCACACCCTGTTTCACTAACATGTCTGAAAGGAGACAATCAGTGACAGGGAGCAAACTTTGGATCACAGTTGTTGAACAGATGATACTCTTCTATGGTATTCTACATTAATTAATCAGACTTGTTTAGAAAATATGCACAATATGCACACATTTGGCAACAATATATGACAATTGGAGAAAAACTAAAATCATTTTATTGGAAGACTATTTTCTGCTGGTGCTGAGCTTTGATCAGATGATAGCTTAGCTCTGATTCCTTCATTGAACTGAAGTTACTCCAAGGTGTGTTTGCCAGAAATGAGAAAACTGGCAGTGTTTTAAAGTTGAAAGAGTGGAGATGTGTGACAGGAAAAATAATTGTGATTAAATTGCACTTCTTGAGACCATTTGTATGTAGGGTGACCAGATTTCAAATAACCAAATGTGGGACAGCAGGATGTTTCTGAGGGACAAGGCGGGGCACATGATGACATAATTTTAATTTAACACAGATTGCACATTACGATAATCAGTCTCTGCTTTGCACAACAATGAATTATCACGACTCACAAGTTTATGAAAAGCATTATTTAATTTTTTTCGTAGTATAATAAAAATGTTAAGCTTTAGCCCTGTGACTGGTGATCTGTCCAGGATGTACCCTACGTCCCTGTCTCTGGAGATAATTACCAGCTGGCTTCACCTAGTTAGGAACCGTTCCCCAATCTATGTAGCAGCATATTCTGTACTTTGACATAGTTTTTTAATATTCTGTATGCATCAAAATCTTTTTCATTTTCCGAGCATCCAGGCATGCAGCAGCTGCTCATGGCACTGCTTGACAGCTGGCACAGCACTCATTAACGGTGACTGCAGCTATGCCTTCTTTATTTCAGAAAAGCACATGTCAAGTTATTTTGACTTTTCTGAGTTGTACCCAGTGAAATGCGGGACATTGTTTCAGTTTGTGGGACACCGGGACAACAGTGAAAAAGCGGGACAGTCCCGCGCAAATCGGGACACCTGGTCACCCTATTTGTATGTGCCTTTACATGCTCTTTACATAATTTCTGTTTTAAACAAACAAGTATGTTGAAGATTTTTGCAAAATGTCATGATGATTAGGACTATGTCTTTTTATATTTGTGGTATGTACGTTTAGGTGTAGGTTCCACTTAGAGGTTATAATTTGGATTTTGTTTCGATTATATTAACTCTACTAAATATTCAGCTTGGCTTGCCACGCCCCGTGACTGCATCTCCGACTGTACCACAAAGATAGACCACTGTGGAACCTACACATCAATTTGACGGGAAAGTCTGAGTCAGACATGAAGTGATACACAGTGGCAATGTAAGACACATCCATTTAGGAAGAATTGAAATCAATGTGAAATCTTCTATTTGCAGCACAAACAGAATGCAAAAGCGAAATGTAGAATGGCGATCTTCTTTCAGCTTGTGCAGGTGCCAACTGCAGCCCTTATTTTTTAAATTCATTTTTTATCCACAGCAGTATAGCTGGTTACCCTGACCGTAAAGTGTTCATCAGAGACAGACCTGGCTGCATGGGCGGGCATTGGGGGGGCCAATGCCCGCCCCCTGAGCCAGCTGTGCCCACCCTGGACTGGAAGCTGTTTTTTTTTTTTTTTTTTACCTCGTAGTGGCCATTGTTCCATTAGTACTATCTTTGATTTGTCAATCATACAATTAAACCAATCAAATAAACGTCTGAAAGCAACATGCTAGCCAATTAAAGTTTGAGAGGGGCGGGTCTCTGGGTCACACATTCATAGCCTTCAGAGACGCCACGGCTCGGCTGTGGTCACCGTCAGTGTTGTTAGTGCGGGATGGAAATTCGGGTCTGATTACCAAACAATTACAAGAAGTGACAACAAAGCAAACGAGAGCCAGTTGGAAGCAGAGCTATTAATTTATGTTTGAAATGAATAATGAAGTCAACACTGAAGTAAACATTCACGCTAGGAAGGTTTGCTACGACAGCTTAGAGCACAAGGAGCAGAACCAAGCAGGAAAACTGAAGAAACTTGGGTTACTTGCAGGCAGAAGGGAACTCTGCCTTGTTCTGATCTTTGTGCTCCCTAGCTGCTGTAATTACAGAACCTCTTCTAGTATGAATTTTTGCCAGACATTGACAACTAGTTTGATATTTTTGTTAGTAAATCTTTCTAAAAGCCCAACAAATGTTGTGAAAAGCTTCCCAAATTTTTAGAACCAGCCCATAAGCTATTTTTGTTCCAGCTCAACGTGTTCAAAAGAAGCCTAATTGGGTGGAAACCTGCCCAATTTGGCAACACTGACTACACTATTGCTTTTTGTCTGTTCGTTTGTTTTAGATTTTGGGATTTTATTGAGAATTTCTTTCTCAGCACTGTAGGAGTGGTCACAGAGCCATTGTTCAACCTGAAACATATAAAATGTTTGAGTGAGTGTGCCTCCTTGAAAAAATGGAATGCCCCCCCTGTAATTTGTTTCTACAGCTGGGCCTGATCAGAGTCATAGCCTGGGGATAGAAACTGGATGCATGTCGGCTGTATCAATTTTGATCGACCTTATCAATTTCTTGTTGCAACCCTAGTGAGAACCAGCTCAGGTCCTGAGTGACTATAAGTGATCCACAGTAGACACAGTGTTGTTGAGGATAATAAGGGAGGTCACTGTCCTTAGCAAGTTTAGCACAAGGTGGTTTTGGGCGCACCAGAGGACGAGCTGATTCACCTAATTTCTGTTTGCAGACTCGTCACTGTTCTGGATCAGCCTAATGACAGTGGTGATCTGTGCAAACCTCTGGAGTTTCACAGATGGGTACAGAGATCTGCAGTCATTAATGCACATAGAGAAGTGCAGAGGAGAAAGAACACACCCCTGGAGGGTGGCTGTGTTGATTGTTCTTGAGAGGGAGAAGATGCTCCCTAGCCTCACCTACTACTGGTCAGGAAGCTGGTTATCCAGGTAGAGGGCAGCACTGTGAGCTAAGTGAGCTTTAGGTAGAGGATGTCAGGGTTGATCATGTTAAAGGCTGAGCTAAGGTCTACAAACAGGATCCTGGCTGTCCCTGGATTGTCGAGGTCACGTAGAGTGATGTGTAGATCCAGATTGACAGTGTCCTCTTCTCATCTGTTTGCCTGGTAAGCAGACCGCAGAGGGTCCGGCGGCGGACCTGTGATGTCTTTGAGATGCTTCTGCACCAGGCGCTCAAAGGATTTCATGACCACAGACATCAGTCTATAGTCATTTAATCCTGTGATGTTTTGCTTCTTGACACAGAGATTATGGTAGAGTTTGACGAGTGAACCTGCAAAATATTTTTTTCCAATCCTCAGCTAGCCGGGAGGTCATCACAGCATGTGCAGGAGTTTGATAGTTTGTTATGGATTTCAGGCTCCTTCCCACTGAAAAAGTGTTGCTTATGGAAAAACTATTTTTATTTTCTCACTGAAGTGTCTTTTTGCTAACTTGATCTCTGTGAGCTTGTTTCTAGTCTGCTTATACATGGTCATATTTCCACTGTGGAAAGCTTCTTTTTTGGTATGATGCAGTTTAGGGCTGGGCAATTAATCGTCTTTGCAATATATTCGCATTTTTAAAAAACACAATTTCCAAATCGCTGATGTCTGCCCAAAATAATATCTATGAAAGCTTTTTGCATATAGATCAAGCCGAGCACTATAGCAAAAGCAGTAATGCTCCACTCATGAAAGTAAATCTGTTGGGCTCTGTTTAGCATTAAGACAGCAATTCTGAGTGCTACACCACCAGACAGGACCCATAAAAAAATCTCTCGAGATTGGCTTTTCCTCCCACAATTTGTCCATCCACTCAACTTGATATGACTATGCTTGGAAACAGAACTCTGTAAAAACATCAGCTTCAGACTGTCTTCTGGACGTTTGTCCAGTCAGCCTTCTTCTCCATTATTGTGTAGCGCACTGACCCGCACTGAAAGTCTATTTAGAGGCTCAGGAAACCTTCGCAGGTGTTTTCAGTTAATTAGCTGATTAGGGTGTGACACCTTGAACTGTCCTTTTCACAATTTACTCTGAGACACTGAATTTAGGTGTTTCATTATCTGTAAACCATAAGCACCATAATTACAGGAAATAAATACTTGTAATATTTCAAACTGTGTGTAATGAATCTATATAATATGTGAGTTTTCCTTTCTGAAAGGTGTGATTAAACATTTTCATGTTTTTTTAACATGTATCTATAATTTGAAATATGAATTGACTAGTTCACATATTTGTATAGTAAACCGGCTTAAGTCAGAGGCAACCAGACTTTCATTCAGTTCTTTCTGAAAACGTTTCGACACCTATCCAGGAGTCTTTGTCAATAGTGATGGCTCGCACTTGAGCAACCTGTAGTTGGTGTGCTGGGTTATACAGAAAATTGTATAACTACACATGTTGGCATGTTGGAGTTTATGGGAAATTCATACATCAAATTATGTAGTGCTCATACAATAGAAAAGAGTGTTTCTGAGATAAAATTGCTTGAATGCTACAAGTCAATACAAGTGCTTAGTTGTAACTAATCCGAATCACTTAACTCCACACAAGAAACATTCAGTGAAAAGCAGAAGAAAATATAGCAGCCTTTTTTATGTCTTTACATAAAATGTTAGATGAACGAGGGAAAGAGAAAATTGGAAAACTAAGTCAAGCCACCAGGACCAGATCACAAATCAACTAGATTGTTGTCATAACAAGTTTCTTTAATATCACACATGGGATTTATTATTCATCCTATTTACGTTTTATGAAGAGAAAAGAATGTTGGAACAAAGTTTTGTTTTGCCTCCAGGTTTAAAATGACAAGTGTCGTTTTAGATTTTTAGAACCCTAACACAGTTATTTAGTCATTTGAGAACAGGACTTTTCATCCTCCTCCTCTTGTTTGCATTCCCTGCAGCCATTGAAACACAGAGCACCAGTTCTGAGGAGCTTGTCCCCAGCCCGCCATCACCTCCACCTCCTCCCAGAGTCTACAAGCCCTGTTTCGTCTGCCAGGACAAATCCTCTGGATACCACTATGGCGTCAGTGCGTGTGAGGGTTGCAAGGTAGGACTCGCTCACTTCATCACACAAATTAACAAGCTATGTTAACAGCCGGTGTTGTCTTTTTTTGTCACATTGCTGACATTATAAAGAAGGGATGTACCCATGTTTTACTAAATGTTTTTTGGATCATTTGAAGCATGATAGAGACGTACATTTTATGTATCATGGCATAATATATAGTTGTAAACAGTATTAACATACTTGTTATAAAAAGATACATATCTTTTTGTCCAAATGTCTGACAAAAAATCAAACTAAATGCTTTAATTCAGTTTAGTTCAGTTTATTTATATAGCAGTAATTTGCAACAAATGTCGAGGTACTTTACAAACAAAGTCAGCTCAGTCTAGGGATGCAAACAAATAATCGTCCTATGATTTATTGTTGATTAATGGTCAAATAGACCATTAATCAACAATGAAGCAACACTTAAAATATGACACTTTGATATAATGTGGAGAAGTCAGTGTAAATTTGCTCTCTTTTCGAAACAATTCAGCACAGCCATTAAAACTGCTAAGTGATTTTTAACCAACCTAATTCACTGTCCGTTCAAAAGCTTGCCATTATTTGTGCTGAGTTTCATTGCGTTGTTTTGTGTGTCAGCAAAAAATAAAACATTTAAATGTGACTAAGAAATTCTGATTAGTCTTTTATTTTGGATGAGCTGTTTGTCTCCAATATGACAGTTTCACTGCTGTGCCTGCTACACTCAAGTTCCCTGCTTTTAGAAATACCGTCACAAAATATCTGCCCTGTCAGCATTTATCTGTCTACTCCCTCTTTCAGCAGCCATTGCTAGTTAACTACTCATACTGTATATACAGGCACTTGCAAAAAAACATTCATACATATCCCTTGACCTTTTTTCATTGTGTCACATTACAAAAACAGATATTTCTGCATTGCTGTTGTAACTGACCAAAACAAACTATCAATAACCAAGAATCTTTATGGTCATTATGCAGCCATAATGAAATTTTGGTGAGACACTCTGAATGCACATATAAAACTGACACAAATCCCAAACACGCATGGATAAACGAAGAAAGAACATTCCTAGAGAAGACCCTCAGAAATGCAAAAAACAGAAGGTGAAAAAAAAATTAAGGTTTAGCTGTACAACAGAGGAGAAGGACTTATCAGAATGGAAAACATATGGTGCAATTATTAAAGGTATACTATGCAACAGGGGTTGATTTTCCAGCGAGGCTCCCCCCAGAGGGCGAAGGTAAAAGTTCACTGTCGTAAAGATGCTCAGCTGTTCTGGTTTTTCCGTCAAGCCAGGCGCGGTTGTTTTGAGCTTAGCAGACAGGCGAACGCAACGAAAAGTGGAAAAAACGGCAGTACAAACAATGACTAACACAGTGAAAGTATGAACATTAAGCTTCCCGCAGCGCTATCTTGGCGAGGCCGCGGCCGCGGCCGCTGCCGCCTCGCCAGTTTTATTATTATTATTATTATTTATTTTTTTTATGTTGGCGAGACGCTACCGCCGCCGCCTCGCCTCGCCAAGCTGCGGCCGCCGCCGCCGCCTCGCCAGTTTTATTATTATTATTATTATTATTATTATTATTATTATTATTATTATTATTTTATGTTGGCGAGAGGCTACCGCCGCCGCCTCGCCAAGCCGCAGCCGCCACCGCCAAGCCACAGCCGCCACCGCCAAGCCGCCGCAGTAGCGTCTCGCCAACATAAAAAAATAAAATAAAATAATAATAATAATAATAATGATAAAACTCGATATGCTTGCATGTTTATTCGACGTTAACATGCGGTTCTTTGTTGTTGCTTTCGCGCGTGCATATAGTGAATGGCAGGGCAAAAACACATGGAGTTCTCGCCGTAAAGCAAGACCGACTCTCGCGGTCTTGCACGAACGGTATGGAACACATAAATTAACTGAAAAATGTTGCATAGTATGCCTTTAATAGATAATGTGGCTTATTCGGATAATAATGAGATGTTCTGGTTGAAAAGAAGAGAAGCAGTGCTCGATACACAGAGCAATGTAAAAAAAAATCCAATTTGTACGAATGTACCAGCCAGGGCTGGTGGTTTATTAGATTTTCAACAGGGGATGATTGCCTTCACAGCTTCACAACATCTTTTAAGATACAGGGACATTTTTTTATTTAATGTCCCTGAATCATTTTCCGGATGGAAGTGGGACAAACGATGCATTGCATGGGTTGGTGGGATTTGTGGCAATACGTCTGCATCTTTTTCTGGACATCTTGTAGACAGCATCCCACAATCACCTGTGTTATCCTCACCCCCTGTGCTAAATCCTTCCTCTTCTGTGTTATGCACCTCCCATACCACACAGTAATGTTCATACACAGGATGTTGTCTTAGAATACCGTTGCTGTATAAAATTTATGAACAGGTGAGTCCCCCATGTATGCAGAGAGGAGCATGTTCAGTCTTCCAGGACCTCCTATAGTTCCACTATGACCTCCTTGGTCTTGCTGGTTTTCAGGATTAGTTTATTCCTGGAGCTCCACTGTGTCAGGCACAATGACAGAGAATTTCAGACAGGGAAGCACCATGGAGAGCTGTAGAGAGAAGTTAAAGATGTCCAGAAACACCCCTGCCAGTTGGTCAACACATGATTTAGCCTTGTTGATATTGACCTTTCTCAAGGTGGAGGTCACCTGTTGCAACTGCAGGATGAGGGGCTGAGGAGGATGTTCAGACCTGCTGCTTGGAGAGTCGAAGTGTGCAAAGAAGCAGTTAAAGGTGTCATGGGAAAGCTGAGTCGTTGCTGAGCTGCTTATTGCTGTGCATATAATCTATAATGGTCCTGATTCCTCTCCATGTGGATTATTGTTGTTGAAGTGTTCCTCAATGCGCTGCTTGTACCTGTGTTTGCCTTCTGGATGCCCACTCCTAGACCTGCTGCAGGCCAGCCTTTCTCTTCATCTTGATATGGGACTGCATTGTGCTATCTACTCATGGTTTATGGTTAGGAAAACTCTCATTGTCTTTGTGGGGAGGACAGCATCAGTGCAAAAGTGAATATGGGACAGCAGAGATTATGTGTATTCCTCCAGGTCTGTGTCCTCTTTAACCCCCACCCCCCAATTCTGTGTTCAAAACCTCCTTGTAAAGCTGAGCAGGCCTGTTCAGTTCAAACCTGAATGGTTCTCACAACGGGTCTGGTTCTGCAGATCAGGGGCTAATGGGCATTGCCAAACCTTAATCTGTTGGCTCGAAATATAGAGCAGCCTACTAGCTCAACTGCAGTCAGGGATGATGTTGTCCAGCCATGCCTCCGTGAAGATCGCCACACAGCTGTCTGTCTTATATGAGGGGATGCTCCGCCGGGTCTTGTCCAGTTTGTTGGTGAGTGATCTAACGTTGGCCAGGAGGGGACTGGGCAGAGCTGGCTTGTGTGGGTTAGCCTTTTTGCCTAGCATGCAATCCACTCCACTTGCCTGGCTTTTATTAACAGACCCTCCTTTGCCTCTTAGGCTTCAGAAACGGGTTGATCACAGTCTCTGTTGTCCGCTGCAGTTCAGGTGGAATAAAGTAAAGTTTTGCAGTCCGTACAGTCCGTGAACTCCCAGGTTTTACCACAGTTCTAGCAGATCAGCCCTCCATATTGGATTAATGCTTGGAAAATGTGTGGAAAACATGAACAGGAACACAATGACAAACATAAAGAGCAAAGAGCCTCGGGCCGCAACAGGATCCCACTATGTAGGTAAAAAAAAAGCACATGAAGTAAGATGACAGAAGGATGAAAATGTGTTTTCAGCACTTTTACAAATATATATTTTAATACTGTGCATTTTTGAGTAATTCCAGAGTCAATACAGCAACCTCTTGCTAGAATTAGAGCTACAAGTGTTGTGTGGTCTTCGCAAGCTTTGCATACCTAGAGAGAGAATGTTTGTCCTTACAAAGGAGCTCTAGCTCAGTTATATTGGAATGAGAGTATCTCTGAAAGTCAGTTTTCAAGCTTTGCCATTGATTTCAGCTTGCATTTTGACTGGGCCATCCTAACACATGAATATACTTTGATCTAAACCATTCCATTGTAGGTCTAACCGTATGGTTAGGGTTGGTGCCCAGCTGAAGGTGAACCTCCAACCTAGTCTCAAGTTTCTTTGGGGTCTGTAACACAGGGGTCTAAAATCCAATCCTCAACAGTCACTGTCCTGCAACCTTTAAATCTATTATTCTTTCAACATCCCTAAATAAATGAATCAAGTCATTAGTGGGACTCAATAGAACCTGACTGCAACCCGAGGAAGAATTTAAAGGTTGCTCTGTAATTTGCTCCATCCATCTTCTCATTAACTCCATAGTTCTGCTGTCCTTGCTGAAGAAGAGCACCTCTACAGCACAATGCTCCCACCACCCTGTTTAATTGTAGAAATGGTGTGCCAGGGTCTTGTACAGGGTTGTTTTTTCATTGCGTATAATGTCTTGCAGCATGTAGGCTAAAAGGTTCTGGTCTCATTCAATCAGAGCACCCTCTTTTACATGGTTATGGTGTTCCCTACATGGCTTTTAGACTGCAACAAGGACATTTTGTGGTTTTCTCCTTGCCCCAATTCCACAAGCACCAGATTTGTGGATTCACTCGCAATATTTGACCTGTCAATAGCTTCTCCGATCTGAGCTCTGGATCTGTGCAGCTTCTCCAGAGATAACATGAGCCACTTGGTTGCTTTTCTGGTTAATGCTGTCCTGACCCTGCCAGTGAGTCTAGGTGGATATCCATGTCTTGGTAGGTCAGCAAGTGGTCAAACCTCTCTCCATGTTCAGTTGATGGATTGAGCAGAGCTCTGGGAGATGTTCAAAGCTTGGGAGATTATTTTAGGGTCTTTAAACTTCCTTTAAAAAATGTTCTACCTGGCCTGTCTGCTGTGTTCCTATAATTGCTGGTTGTTCTCTGATGTTCTCTAACAAATCTCAGAAACAGAACAACTACATTTACTCTTTGATTCTTGCCTGTATTTAAAGATGGACTCTTTAAATATCAGGTCGTCCATGAAGCCAGCCAAAATGTTAAAATCCATGATTTATTTTCCCATCACTTAATTATTATTCACTATTTGTTTGTCGGTCACATAAAAATCCCAGTAAAGTCTGGTTGAATTGGGATGTGAGTGTAGAAAGTGTAAGCATGTTATATTTCTATACACAGCATACCTACATACTTGTGTCAGCAACACAATGCAAGAGACTGCCCTCTGTGACTCCAAGAGGAGTGAATGTGAAGTCAATGACTCGATGCAATCTGCTGAGTTTCCTTAGAAAACTTTTAACAATTTGGATGAAAACTAAACTTGCTTCTGTTCCTTGACAACTACGATCAAATTGAAAAGTATGACATATTGACTTTGAATCTGTCTTTATAGTTGAATTTGACTTTTTTTCAACTGCCTTGAAAAAAAATTCCCAACATTTGTTGGGAATTAGTGTTAAATAAAGACTAAATTAGATTGAATGGAAAATGATCAGGTAATACTATGTCACATTTATATGTAAAACTGTCCAGTCTTCTGTAAAATCAGTGCTGGATTCCAGGTTCTTAGATCATATGTAGTTGATGCAGCAGGTTGGTGTAATTCCATCCCGGCTGATGCTGTTCTCCTGCGCAGTCGGACTGAGATGCCTCTGTAATTGAAGCAGTGGTATGTCAGGAATCCTTTGGAGGTTTTGGCCCAGAGGGAGGTGGTGATCAGCTCACTCATCAGGCTCTGGGTCAAACTAAGTTTTTGAAGGACCCCAGTGTTCCAGTAGAAGCCAGCAACAATCTCAAAGATCTGCAATGACCTCTGACCTCCCTTAAATGCTAAACACCAGCTGCAAACAGCACAGTGGACAGCACACATAAACAAAGAATCAACACATGGCAATGGATGAGTCCATTTAATGACAGATAGTGAATACAGTTAATGTAATGAAGTGTTTCTGAGGATATAAACACTCTGCTGGATCTCTTTAGCTGCATAATGCTGATGTAAAAATATCTCATAAAATATCCCGACTGCTTATTGTGACATTCAGATGTAAAAAGGTTTGGCAGGGGATTATGTTTTCTTTTCTATCTTGTGTTTCTGTCTCCATAGCAAAGCCATTGTTGTGTGTTGTGCCGAGGCCGAGCCCTTTCTATTGAACAGATGCAGCCAAGCATGCTGTACAGCTGTAGGCTTTTAGACAACAAGAAGAGCCTTTTACTCCCCAGTGAATGTGCCAATTAAAGCCAGAAATAGACTCAAAGACAGAGTGTGGGCTTCACGAGTGTGTACGTAAAGACAAACTTGTTGAGGAAAGCTCAGACATGTATACCAAGGTCTGTGCAAGTTATGTAATTACCTCCTTTACTAATAGGTGTTCAACCATGTGTTGGTTTTACTCTGTTCTTGCCGTAACATAATTTTTAATACATTCAATAAGGAGGCTTTAGTTCTAACTACAAGATTTAAAATCATTGACAAGAGTTATATTTTCCTTCTAGTTTATTCAGAATTTTCCCTTTCCATAGATACTCATATCTTTAATGTTTGTTTTATTTTAGTCTGTTGTCTTATTTTAAGATTTTTTTATGCTGCATTGGCATTTTAATTAATTTACTAATTAAGTTTTGTTCAGGTTTATTACTAGTTTAAGCCATGAAAATGACTATTATTTTGTATAATCACTGATTACTGTGGACTCTTTAAGAAGCAGTTAAAACACTTTCTTTTTTAAACAGCCCTTTTGTTGAATGTCTATTTTTTATTGTGATCTTATCTTATTTTTATTATTTTATTTTAATTGTTGTTTTATTGGTTTTCTGTACAGCACTTTGAAATTGCTTTGTCTGTGAATGGCGCTTAATAAATACACTTTACTTATTTACTCACTTACTTACTAATTACATTAAGAACACAAATCTGCGGCTTTGGTGAAAACATTGTTGAAACATAAACAATAGGTTCTGCACAGTTTATCACAAATGTATCATTATTGCAGTATAACTATATGCAATATCAGGGGCTGACTGGGACAATAACCTTAGAATCTTCAGGTGTGTTTTGTCCTCTTATGGGTACCTGAAGGTTCCTTCTCTGACTCCTTATCGCAGTGCTTTTAACCACTTCCATGCCTACAGGAGCTACTGCAGGACTGCTGCTGCACTGAATTGATACTGCTTTCTTATAAAAAAAAATTAATTCAAACCTACTCATTTTTAAGTTTACTAATTGACTATTTAATGCAGTAGATATACTCTGATAATAAAAAATATTTTCTTAAACTCAATTGGGTTTTACAAGGTTAAACAAAGTAAAATACAATAATATAACAATGGTTTCAATATTTTTAGTATTTGGAATTTAAGTTTATGCAGGGCACACTAAATCAATCCAAGGACATTTTACCATTACATTTCATTTCCATTGGCTCTTTGTTAACAACTATTTTAACATTTTCAATACCTTAAAACATTGAGTCAGTTTTGACCCCTGGTTCCTCACAGTGAGGCTGACCTCCTTATTAAACTATTGTGCAGGATAGGCTGCTGACATTTTCACCGTTCACCTCTAGTGTTTATATCTTAGTCTACCTTCTTTATGAAAAAAACCTCAGTTGTGTACTTAACTTGGATTATTCTGTGTAGGTCAGGCACTCTTGGGAAGCAGGTTCCCCACTATTCCATGTTTCCTGCGGTTGTTGATAATGGTTCTGACTGTGGTTCTCTAGAGTCTCAAAGCCATAGAAATGGCTCTTTACAGTGTGACTGATATAACTGTTTTTGTTGCTCTTTTTTGTTGATTTCTTGCTTTCTGAGATCTCTAAGCCTACTTTTTGTCAGAAACAGTGGCGGCTTTTGTTATGGGCAACATGGGCAGTTGCTCAGAGCAGCAGGAGAAGGGGCAGGCCTTCCTATCTCTCAGTTGTGCCCTAAATAAGTTTTGAGGTTTTTTTTTGATGAGTATTTTTTGCACGTGCAGTCAGTGAGGAGTTGGTGCCCCCTGTGTTAAACAGGTGCATGCTGCTTCCCTGGGTGGGTTGCACAACATTCTCCTAAACCCCACAATCCCGGGAGCGATTCTGTCAGCAAAGGCAGATCCATGCAAAAACGGTTTAAATCCAAGTAAAATGACTTTTACAAGAGCACAACCTGCTGCTTTTAGACTGGTTTAAATTCCAATAACCTGTTTTGTTGTCTAATATGAGCTCTGGTATATTTTCAGTAAAGTGTTGTTGTTTTATATTAAGTTAAAGACAATATGAAAACACAAATGCAGCCTTTTTACAGTTGATGGTTCTGTCACAAAAGCTGTATTTTTCATCCTCATGTCAGTGGAAGGATTGATTATTCAAGTTCAAAGGCAAACTGTTTATTTTTGTGAACATTAGATGAACAGTACTGTATGTGCTTTTATATAAATATATTAAGATATTAAGATATTTTGATATTTTTACTTTTTTGATTTGTTTGAGAGAGTGAAGTCAAGAAACATTTAGCATAATAAGCATGTTTGTTCTGTAGTGTTCTAAAGAATTTGGTCAGACTAACTGATGACAGAATAGAGCAGCTTCAACATTGATTCAAATTATTATTTTTTTGCAAGTAATGGTTATGATAAGTAAAAAACAAAAATATAAAATGGTGCCAAGTGGCATTCATGCAGAACCACCACTGGTTGGACAGGTTGTAGTTTAATGATTTCTTGATTCTGCAGCTCTGACAGCAATTTTCCCACTAAAAGCAAACTTTGTTTTCTCAGCACTGATATCCTGGATATCTGAGTCACAGTTTTGTATATATCTAAAGCGTACAATGGCTGCAGATGGATTTGTAAGTGGTCCTTCAATGTTGTAGAAGTAGCTCCAAATGTAGAGAAAAACTAATGGAAATAATTTGTGTTTCTGAGTGGACATGGCTAGTGCAATCGATCTGATTTGATTTATTTTGTCTCACAGAAACCCGGCTGCAAGAGGACTGCATTAGTATAAATAAGTCAACTCCCTCTAATTATTTAAATTTCCACATTCCCAGAACTACATGACAAAGAGGAGGAGTTGCAAGTATATTTCTGTCTGATTTATTAATTAGTCCTAGGCCAATTAATAACTACAATTCTTTTGAACATTAAGCCTTAATTTCCCTCATCCACACAGCAAAGCAATACAACCTCTTTTATTTGTTGTTTTGTATCGTCCACCAGGCCCTTACTCTTAGTTTTTAGATCAGTTCTCAGACTTCTTATCTGATTTAGTGTTAAACACGTGCAAGGTTATTATAGTGGGGGATTTTAACATTCATGTCGACACTGAATAAGATAACCTTAATGTAGCCTTTAAAACTATCCTAGATTCAATTGGTTTTGCTCAAAATGTGCTTAAACCGACGCATTCTTGCCTTCATCCTTTGGACCTTATGCTAACATATTGCATTGATTGTGAAGAATTAACTTTATTTCTTCACAACCCTGTCCTATCTGACCATTTTTAATAACCTTTGAGTTAGTTTTAACTGCGTTCTCCACCCCCAAAAGAAGGTTTCATTATAGTTGATCTTTATCAGATAATGCTGTTTGAACTTTGAAGAGTTTGTTCCCCTTTTAATTTCCTCAGTATCACTGAAATGCCCAGATGGCAGCAATGCTGTTTATTCTCATCAACAAATTGACGCCATTGTTGATGGTGTTACTTCCTCGTTGCATTTTGCGTTCAACAATGTAGCCCCCTTGAAAAAGAAAGTGATTATTCACAGGAAGCTGGCTCCCTGGTTTAATTTAGGTTTCTCTTAAGTACAGTTGGCAAACTTATGCAGAGTCATAGCTCTGTTGACCGATCCATCCCTTGGGTCTCAGCAGTAATGACTTTATGGAATTCTTAATAAATAAAACAGATTCTATTAAAAATAAAATATTGGCATCCTCCCAAACATGATTACCTCATCCTCAGTAAGTGAGGCAGCGTTGGAGGAATATTTGAAACCTGATCAGTATTTGAACTGTTTAATAGAGCTTTCTCAGTTATCAAAAGTTTTAGCTTCAACTAAACCAGTGGTCGCCAACCAGTCGATCGCGTGCCGTAATGACCATGATTTTCCTCACTTCGTGTCATTCACCAGCAGGCTAAGGTAGGGAAGATTGTGAACTTTTCTCATGTTATGACTCTGGTGGTCAAACTGATCAACTTGATTAGAGCAAAAGCGCTTCAGCACCAGTTTGATGCTACATAACTGCACTGAGCTTATTTACCCTGACTGAGAATTTAGTTAAACACAATTACAGTTATATTTTGATAATACATTTTATTTCTAAAATGCAGATGTTATGTAACTTGCATGAAGCTTCAGTGAATAAGCATAAGACTTCATGTAATCTGCGCACTGCTAGTGTGTGTGTGTGTGTGTGTGTGTGTGTGTGTGTGTGTGTGTGTGTGTGTGTGTGTGTGTGTGTGTGTGTGTCTCTTCTATGAACAAAATAGTGACCTCATACAAATGAAATAGGCCACACCTTTATTTCAGTGTTGGACATAAAGCTCTACCTCACCTAATTGCATTGAAAATGTTGTTAGCATTCCAGTTCTATTTTGTAAAATGTTGATATTAATGTGATCTGCCATTACCATATAACATAGAAAGGAATCCAGAATCAATGTCTGCTTCTGTGCTTTTTTGTGTCTCTGCTCTGTCTTCTCTAACCATCAGTCGGCCGAGATAGAGGACCGTTCACACTGAGCTGGTTCTGGTTCTGCTGGAGGTTTTTCCTCCCTGTTAAAGAGGATTGTTTCTCTCTACCATTGCTTTATGCATGCTCAGGATGAGGGATTGCTGCAAAGCCATCGATAATGCAGACAGCTGTCCCTGTGGCTCTACGCTCTTTCAGCAGGAGTGAATGCTTCTTGTCAAGACTTGATGCAACCTGCTGGGTTTTTTTTAGGAAACTTTTTGACCAATCTGTCTGATTTGATTGAATTTGATTTTTTAATGTGCCTTAAGGTGACATGTGTGGTGAATTGGTGCTATATAAATAAAATAGTGTTTGTTGGTGTTTTTAGTCTACATTCAATACATCAACTAAACCATCTAAGCAAAGCAATAACCACTGAAAAATTTGTTTTTGATTCTGGCAAATGTAATTTAGTGTGTTACACAGCCTCGCCTGATCTGTTCTTTTGGACAGAGCTAATTTGAATTGTTAAAACAGAGTCTTGGCATATGGACCTCCAGAAGCACATGCATATGCAAAAGATAACAGTCTCATCTGTGGTGACCCAAAGTCAAGAGAAAATTCTCCAAAGTCAACGTAGACTTTATATTCTTTCCAACCCCAAACTTAGTTTGAAAAAGAGACACAACCTTATCTGAAAAACCCAAGGGACAATTATTAAAAAGATAAAACAGAGCAACTTTGCTGTAACCCATCCAGCCTACCTATTAACTGCTGAAAGTCAATTTGATTCAATTCAGTTCCGTTTTACAGTGGCAATTCACAACACATGTACTCTCCAAGCACCTTACCTAGTCAGTTCTATCAATTATACTGACGGGTTGGTTAGAAGTTGTCTAAGGAAACCCAGCAGATTGCCTTGCAGCATTCACTCCAACTGGATGAGTGTTGCGCTGCACAGTGGACAGTTGCTGGCATTGTGTCGATGACTTTGCAGCACTCCCTCATAGCAAGCTTGCATGTAGAAACAGTGGAGAGGAAAACTTCTCTTTTTACAGGAAGAAACATCCAACAGAACCAGGCTCAGACCACAACCAGCTGGGGGTTTGAGAAGACAGAGCAGAGAGAAAAAGAGCCGAGAAACACTGAACTAGGAGAGAAAAGTAAAAAAGGGTAATGGGCGACTAGCTCCTTTAGTGGCTTCATTTAGGAAAGAAACATAACTAAGCAGATAGGCTCTAAGTGAGTTTTCTATTCTATTACATGAATGAGAGCACATATAGTAAGTCGTAGTAAAAGCTCAGTCAATAGCTAAGAGTCTGAGAAAGACAGAGTTAAACACTAAAAGGCCGAGCAATATGTATCATCTATGATACAGCAAAGTTTTGCTGTATACTCTCTGGCAGCCTACACGAACGGCACACATGTCTCGACATGATGTAGAAAACCAAGTTTCCTTTTAAATGGCTTATTGTGTCTGTTTGCTGCCTCCAACTTTCTTTTTAAACACAAACAACACTGGAAACATCTCCCCTTAGCCCTTTTAAACTCAGTAATACCATCCACACTGAAGAGAGTTAATGTGAGTGAAATGTGATAGCGCTTAGTATGGTGTGTTTGCAGAGAGGAAAAAGCTCTGATTTCTGGGCTTCCAGCTCATTTCAGTCAACAGCCTATTTCCATTTTTGATTTTATTTATTACACAATGATAGTGCGTAATCAGCTGTGTGTTTTTTTACACTTGTCAAAAGGACTATATCTGTTTATTTACACTGGTACATAAAGCTGCGGAAATGGAACACAGTAGTCTCTTTTTTACCATGAACAGTAAAAGTGAGTAAGCATTGCTGTTATCACAAGACAAATTTCCACAGCTACAGGTTCTCACACAGAAAACTCCAGCTCCACTCTGGTGTCACAACTAGATGTATTCAGCCTTTACATAGAGAGCAACGCAAAGCTGCAGCTAAATCCTGAAATGTATTTTAATGGCAAGCACCAGCATCACATTGATACGTCTGGCAGAAAGAAAAGCAAGCCCAAGCATTCCTTCCACCTTCATTTAGATAAAACCGGACCTGTTTGTGGTACCTCATCATGAATTTCTCACACATCTTTATAAAGTTATGGTCAGATAGAAACCAGTGCAAGTATAGAACTGAAGTAAAAATATGTTTTCCTCAGTTTTAATTATTCTACACTAGATGTAGAACAGTATAGACAGTGATGTCCTGGAACTAGTTTGCATAATCCCTGAAATGTCCAGAAAGAAGGACGGCGTGATTCTGCACGCGTGTCGTTCGTGCTGACAGCTCTGAAAGCATGAAGACAAAACTTTGAGCCGTGAATACTCCTCCCCTTTCTCTCCTCTTCTTGTTGGGTCCTGGGGTGTCGACTCAGTGGGATTAGTGTGATGGAACTGGTTTGACAAGCGAGAGACCACAACCCCTGTGAATGAACGCAGCATTCTGAACGCTCACACTGGCTGAGAAACTCTTGTGTTTCTGAACTCTCAGTGCTGTCTGCTCCTCTTTTCTTTCTCCAAGCCACACGCAGGGATGGAATGTTGGAGGAAATTTAACCATTCAGATCGCTTCAATGGCTTTATTAAGTTGTTATTAGAAAAGAAACTCATCTTGATTGTCTCATTGGTTTGGTTTAGTCTCAAGCAGAACTGGTTTTATTTGCAGAGGTATGGATGCTCAGCCTTGACCCCGTAGATAAAAGGCTGCATTGCAGAGGCTGTGGAGGCTGTTGCACTGCGAGTGCCTGTGCATTCTGAGGTGAGAACAAAAAGAAAAAACAAAGGAACAATAGAGATAACCTCTTAGCTGAGGTTTCTGTATCTTGCATTTCTGCATTTTTTTTTGCACAGCCCTCTGTTGTTCACTTTCAGTATGTTACACATTTTCCTTCTTTTACCTGACGTGAAACTTTTTCTGATCATTTTCACTACCTATATCATCACATGTGACTGGCGTGAGTCTTAACTAGGTTGAGTGACTTGATTTATTGCCTCCAGAACTTTGGGGTGTTATTTGGATCTTTTTCCTGCTGCATAACCCAAGCGAGCTTGACCCTAAAAATTCTCTTTCAGCAGTTCTACTAGAGAGCAGGATCATGGTTCCATCAGTTACAGAAAGTCATCCAGATCCCGTAACAGCAAAATAACATCAGACCATCAGGTAACTTTTGTTTATTTAAGCCTGATTTCCCAACAGTCTTGGGGATCATCAAGATGTTTTTTGGTAAATGCGAGATGGATGTTTGTGTCCTTTTCTGTCAGCAGTGGTTCTGGTCTTGAAACTCTCCTATGGAGAGTCTTTCTTATTGCTTAAACATAAACACTGACCTTAAGTGAGGCAAGTGAGGTCTGCAGAGCATTTGTTGTTCTGGCTTCCAAGAAGACTCTTCACTGTTTGATGTCCATTTGTGGGATGGATAAGTTAATTCAATATGAAAGTTCAGTTTATTTTGGCTTTATGTTAGAAACAGGGCAGTATCGTACAACTAATCTGTCCTCCCTACAGAGACGGATAGTCTCCCACTCAGGAGAGAACTGTGTAAGGTGGCCATATTTGATTTCTCTAATGAAAACTGGGGACGTCTCGGATTTTGTTAAGTCAACTGTCAACTGTCTCAGTTTCCACCATCTTCCCTGCTTAAGACACTCTAAGGCTCGCTAAAAGTCCTCCTCACTACTCCTAACATTTTTCTACTGTAGGAGCTCTCTGAAGATACTATGCGAATAACTTTTATCTTACTGAGGTAAAATTGCCGCTACTAAGAGCTGTAATGCTTTGCACGGATAGAACCTGATATTTGAACCTGATATTTGAACCAGACACGGAGTCCGTTTAAAAGGTCACTGATGAAGCCCTCACAGGCTGTGCACACAGGAACTGGAGCATCAAAGCAGCAGTGCACATGAGACAAGACGTTCTGGCAGTGAATTAATGAAACAGGCAGGTATCAGTAGGCAGGGGAACAGGTGAGCAGAGTTGGCAGCAGGTGGAGTTGATCAGGTGCAGACTGGTGGCAGGTAGGTGACTAAACTGATTGGATGGAAACTGGTGGCTGTTGGCTGAGGAGAGTGGAATCTAATCAGTCCAGAAAAGCACAAACAAGTCCTAAATCATGACAAAGAGCAACGTTTAGTCTTAGGATTCTTTGTGAATACAATAGCTGTTTTTCCCAATCAGAGCTAATCAAGCCGGAGTTTAGTAGATACTTCAGAGAAGATGGGCTCAAAAATAAAAGCAGCGTATAAAAATTTGCAGGTGAAATTAAAACCTAAAACATCTTAATTTGTAGATTTTAGACCAATCTCTGCATTATAGCTGACTCTAAGACTTTGTCGCTACGTTTTGCAAGCTTTTAAATTCCTCTAGCAAATCGTAAACAAAGCGACTATTAAAAAAAACATAGCATTGATGCTTTGTTTGGAGAATCAGGAGTCTTGATTGTCATTATGTAACCATAATGAAATTTTGCACACAAAGACACCGAAACAAATCAAGGCATTATGTTCAAGTTGAATGTACCAACAACACCTTCTAAGAAGCTAAAAGCATTAAATAGTCCTTAGCATCTAAAAATATTTAAATGTTCAAAGTCAAAAGCAGAGGTAGCAGTCAGTTAACAGGACAATGTAAATTGCTGTGCACTTGCTTGAATGACAAACATTCCCAGAGAAGTTAAAAAGTTGGTAAATATTGACATTTTCAAGTTAATTAGTGTTCAAGTCAAATAAATAAATAAATAAAATAATAATAATAATAATAAATTAATAATAATAATAATAATAATAATAATAATAATTGAACTTTGTTGATCTCACACTGGAGAGATTCAATTCAATTTTATTTATATAGCGCCAAATCATGAAACATGTCATCTCAAGGCACTTTACAAAGTCAAGTTCAATCATATTATACAGATTGGGTCAGATTATACAGATTGGTCAAAAATGTTCCTATATAAGGAAACCAGTTGATTGCATCAAAGTCCCGACAAGCAGCATTCACTCCTGGGGAACCGTAGAGCCACAGGAAGAGTCATCTGCATTGTACATGGCTTTGCTGCAATCCCTCATACTGAGCAAGCATGAAGCGACAGTGGGAAGAAAAACCACCCATTAACGGGAAAAAAAACCTCCGGCAGAACCGGGCTCAGTATGAACGGTCATCTGCCTCGACCGACTGGGGTTACAGAAGACAGAACAGAGACACAACAAGAGAGACAAAAAAGCACAGAAGCACACATTGATCTAGTAATCTGTTCTACATTAGATGGTAGTAGCAGGTGATCCGTCTTCTCTGGATGATGTCACAGTTAACAGAACGCCAGACCAGGTGTACCTACTATGAAGAGAAAAGAGAGAGAACAGAAAGTTAAAGCAGAAATGACAACACATAATGCATAATTGAAGAACAGTAGAACTCAATATAGTGAGAAAATTAGGTCCTGATATACTCCAGTAACCTAAGCCTATAGCAGTAAAACTATAAAGGTAACTGAGAGTCACTTCTACATCTTAATCCATCCCCTTGGGGAGCAGTGTGCTGCCACTGTCCAGCGCCTGGGGAGCAATCAGGGGTTAAGGGTCTTGCTCAGGGACTTAGAGTGCAGGGTTAGGGTACTTGCAACCTTCTCAGAGTGCTAGCGCACTGCTCTAACCACTAGGCCACTATTTTTTTTTTAGTAATTTAACTTTATTGATCTCACAATGGAGAAAAAGAAAGCAGTGAGTTCACGTTACAATGTAAGACACTGTTTAATTACCTGGATGTACCTCGATATACATTTACTCCCTGAGAAGTTAAAACGTTTGCAAATAGTCATTGCAAAAATTGAAACCTTCAAGTAAAAAGATGTCCAAACATCTATTGTCTGTAATTAAACATACAGATGATAATAAAATGTTGCAGCGAACATAATCAGGTAGAAGCAGTCATTTCAGCAAATATCTGTATCACCTTACACACAAAGTAATGTGTGCAAAACGTCTTAGCTAATGTGGAAGGTACATTTTACCTCTCACGAGAGGCATTTGTGGTCTAGACATGCTGTGACTAATAATCATTCTGAGTATTTAGGTTAGCTTTAAAGACGTCTACATCTCATCCTGTACTTCTTTTCAGTGGAGCATAAACCCAAACTCCAAACCAACCCACTCCCCACCCCAACCTCTTATTTTTTTTGTCACAGGATATTCTGAAATTTGCCTTTTGTTTTTAGATCTCCTGCTGACTGACACAAGAACCGAGGTAAAAATAGATCCCACTTGGTGTAAAAATGAATTATGCAGGAATTTTTAGAGGCGATAACATGACTGCGTCTGCATGTTATTGCTTCGGTACACAATGTGAACAACCACAATAACAATGTGAACATTTTATCAGAAATTCAAATCTTGTTTATGGTTGAATGATAACCCATAGGAACCTCTTTGTCCTGTGCCCTCCTCATATCCTTGTTTCCATCCTGTGGCCAGCTGGTGGTGCAGAGTGCTGATGACAGAGAGCCAAGTTCAGCTGACAGTTTAGTGCAGAGAAGGAGAGAAAAAAAATCTCTCGAGATCTTTCTCACCCTGCCACCATCTATACAACTCTCCTCAGTACACACTTCATAATGTCATTTGTCAGCTCGGTGCAACAAAAAAGGCCTGGGCTAAACGGAGAAAAATCTAATGTAGAAGGTCAGCAAGTCGAAGCTATGTGGGGAAAAATATTGTTTTGTACTGACATCATTTTACTCTCTCTAGACTGCGGTGTCCCACTCCATTGATGGCCCTGACTCATATTGTCTTTGCCTAGGCCATACAACCTAATTTAACTTGGAATGGGACATGGTTGGTAGGTTGTTACAAGAAGTGTAAACTGATTTTAACCGCTTCCTTTTACTGTAGGCTATTAGCAAATTATAGCAAATTATTCAAAATTATCAGTTTGCAAAGTAGATATAAAAATCATGAAACTATCAGAAATGTGTTTGTGTGCATGCGTGCGTGCGTGTCCTGACTAGCCACATTGAGGAGGAGACAAAAGCTTCTTTCACAAGGCACTTTTAGTTCATCTTCTTGCCATGATGGTGAAAGGACTGAAGCAGCGTGAAGGTTGAGATGTTGAGCCACCGCTGTTGTCCCTCAAAGCAGCAAGACAGACAGTCCGAACAATGTTAGGTATTAAGTGGGGGTGATTGCAGAGCTTCCTTCTAGTCCTGTCAGTCAGTGGTTCTGGGATGTCAACTTCATTAACGTAAGCACATGGTTTCTTCCGTGTAAAAGAAGCAGTTTTTTCAAAATAAAAGGGGTTTATAATGGCTATGTCTTATCTGTAAAGCTGCATTTTTTCATGATGGTGTCCTAACTGCATGACTTGTGTAGAATTAAGAATTGCTGTCTTAATGCCCAACAGATTTTACTTTCACAAATGGAGCATTATTGCTTTCGCTACAGTGCTCCGCTTGATTTATATATGCATAAAGCTTTATTAGATCTTATTCTGGGACTATTTCATGTTAGATGGACACAAAAACGGAAAGGTAGAAAAGAAAAAGTAGAGATGAAATGCTAAAAACGGAAAATAGTTGGGAAAAACAAATTGAGAAGTGGAAAAGGAGTGAACAAGATAATATCCTCGGAGTCTGGTTCTACACCTGTAAAGAGAGATATAAAAAGAAAAGCAAAACAAATCCATAAAGTATTACAGGTAGAAACAACCAACGCCTCGATAACATCACTGAAAAATACACAGTATTATTTAATACGATATAGGGTGACAGTTAAGCTAGTAATAGAGGTTTCCTGTATAAGTGAGTCTGCAAGCACTTGAATCCAAGCACATGTAGGTGATTGCAAGAGTGCACTTGTATATGTAACGTTAATTCATTAAAAAAAATGCTCAAAAGTGGTTGTGAGGACCCAAAGACCTGCCCCCCAGAGCACAGAGGCAGACTCCGGGGAAACCAGACCCCCAGCAACCAGAGCAACGGCGCCCAAGAGGGACAAACACAGGGATAGCTACCTCCCACATCCCAGGGAAGAGCAGAGAGGAGCCCCAGGAAAAATTCACCTGTCGCAGTGCTGAAGCCCCCACGAGCTGCGGCGACGAGCCCATAGGCTTTGCCAGAGCGGATCCAGCAAGGGGCCCAGAGACCCGAGGCCCAGGGGCGCAAGCAGAAGCAGCCGACCGGAGAGTGAGATGTCAGAGGACAGGGGGCGGTCTAAACCAGGTACATGGTCACATTCATTTGTTCCCACCCTAGTGTTCCCACATAACAACACTCTTACCGGAAAAAAAGTATGTAGGGCACACAGCCTAAACTCCCAGGTCCAGCCCCCAGAACCAGGAGGGGAACCCCACCATCTAACCCTGACCTACCCGGTCTATATTCGGGCCCCCAACCCACACCCCGATCCTAGTCCAGACGACCCATGGGCCCATCCACACGGAGATGGAGCACACATGAACCAAATGGTACCAGCACATCCCCCCCCCATGCCCCATACCCAGAGTCCTCAATGTATAAATGCGAATGGGGCAGAGGAAGCCACCAGGGGAGAAGCCTACACAATCAGCCACCCCTAGATGCCTTTACCCCTCCCCCAATTCTTGCCCTATATACATGTTTTGTGGGAATGTTATAAATGAAAGTGTCTAAGCTTTACAATAAAATTGGGACCAATGAAGTCACCAGAAAGTGGGGCTGGGAAATCCTCCCCACTTTCCAGCGATGCCCCTACACCCCAAGGCCCTACATGTGTGGCAGCATGTTGGAGCAGGCAGAGGGAGGTGTCCAGGGATGTGGATGAATGACTGGGGTGCAACATCCCCCCTCTCTGTTGGGGAACTGTATGAAATTTTAACCACATTATGAACAAAAGTTCCAAAACCAAATTTATGTAGAGTGGCAAATAGAAATTTCCAGTTAACTCTACCAAACACTTTTTCTCCATCTAAAGACAATATATTCGATCCAATGTTTTTCCTATAGTAATAAGCTATTAAATTAAGCAATCTGCATGCATTTGTGGATGACTGCCTTCCTTTTATAAAACTAGTTTTATCAGGGTGCAAGAGGAGTTATTATCTAATCGCTTTGCAAGCACCACAGATTATTTTATTATCCTTATTAATAAGGGTTATGGGATTATAGCTGATAGGAAACAGGATATTTGCCCGGTGTAAGATTAGGCAGGAGACTAATGGTAGCAGAATTCATATTTGCAGAGAATCTGCCATTTTCCTGAGTTTCTTGCAAAATTCTGTGGAATGTTGGTGCCAAAACATTCCAGAATTCTTTTTAGAATTCCACTGGAAATCCATCTGGACCCGGAGCCTTTTTAGTGGCATGCTTTTGAGAGCTTCCTGAATTTCAACTGTCAGGGGTGAAACTAAGGTCTTCGTTTGACTATCTGATAATTAAGGAAGTGTTATTTTATCCCAAAATTGATCAATGTCATTATCTGATGGGTTTAAATGTGATGTGTATAAAGCTTTGTATAAATCTCGAAAGGTGTTGTTTATACTTTTAGGATCATGTACTGTATTCCCAGGTGAGTCTGTAGCTGTAAATACATTTGTTTTTTCGTTATTTATTTTTAGCTAATTAGCTAAGAAGCTGCCTGGTTTATTGCCATGTTCTATTATAGAGTTTTCTATTTGAAGTCTTTGTATTAAAAATGTATTTTGCTTTTCAATATATTTATTTAATTCTAATTTGGCTTTACAGATTTCACCCAAATTTCCCTCTTTCTGGGAGGCTTCTAGTAAAGTTGATTCAAATTCTGGAATATTTATCTTATTTTTATGAGATGAGAATATAATTATTTTACCTCTTATCACTGCTTTTCCTGCCTCCCAGAGAATAGATGCTGATATCTTTGATTCTTCATCTTTAAGATACAATGTATTAAATCTTCAGCTTTTGTTTTGTGGAGTTACTTTTTTATATATTAGGGTTAAAGGAACAGGAGCATGATTACTGACAGCAATAGAATGTATCACAGCGTCTGAAATGTCAGACAACAATGAGGTGCTGATTAAGAAATAGATTATAGATATTTTTATTATTATTAATCTACCCTCAAGACTGGCGACCTGTCCAGGGTGTACCCCGCCTCTCGCCCATTGATAGCTGAAGATAGGCACCAGCACGCCTCGCGACCCCACAAGGCATAGACCTGTTAAAAAATGGATGAATCTACCCTCAGATCTATAATTTTGTCTAGTGTTGTGAAACTAACGTTCCAAAAAAAAGGTAAAAAACAAAGCAACTGGATTGTTTTCCGTAGTTGAAGACGTTTCGCTTCCTCTCCAGGAAGCTTTCTAAATTCAAAAAGTCTGGAGTAATGTGGAGTAAACAAAGGCCTTGTAATGGCTTAGATAACATGCAAATTCAACAGAAACAGGACCACCCCTTAGTAATGGGCGGTCGTTAAAGTCAATATGCCAGCAGATTGGACCGAAACTGGTCCACTCCTCTGTAATGAGGAGTCGTCAGGGTCGTTATTGGCTTGGCTTAAAGGAACAATGTTTTGATCACCCGAATGAGGGTGAGAGTTAAGGTGAAACTAACGTTGTGGATAAAAATTGCTACTCCTCTTTGTCTCGAGTTATAGCAGACGGAAAACACCTTACGGAACTCAGGTGAGTTAAGATCATTTACAGTAGCTGATTTACAAATTTCTTGTAATAAAACATCTGGCTTTAATCTTTTAAGCTGGTTAAATATTTTCAACTTTTTCTCTAGTGCCACCTACATGCACATTCCATGTTGTAAACCATAAGTGGGAAAGTGCATGTCCCTATAGAATTATATAAAAATATACATAGACTCAGGTGACATCATATAAAGTGCTTGTGGTTGTCTGATCAGCCTGAAAGAAGCAGAGGAAAAACATAAAGAAAGACAGTAAATTAAGAAGATGCAGAGTGAGAAAGGGTGAAAAAAAAGATTATGACCCATATTACAGACAAAATAAATCCAGCCGTGTCTAACCTACATGACATGCAAACATCCTGCAGAGCTGTGCATACATTTAATCTATCAATGTGTTCACCTCTATTCTCTTAACAAGTGTCACATGCTTTAAATTCACTTGTTGTGCTGCTAATAAAGCCACAGAGTGACCTCCCTATCCCTGAACAACTGACCATTAACATAAAGCTTATCTACAGCCACTGTAGCCCTGGTGCCCTCTGCAATGCATTTCTTCCTGATTGGGAATACTACTCGCCTTCAATCAAGGATTTCCTTTGGAAACTCGTCATTGACGCTAAAATTCATTCCTCTCAGCACCGACTTCTGACCTGCTCTTTCTGTTTGTAATGCTCGAATTTAGCTACAATTGGCCGAGGCAGGTTTTATCTGGCTTCTTACCTCCGAACTGGTAAACACGATGGGAGGTGTTGTGTTTTACGTCATCAGCCAGAAGTTTCAGCTGCTGCCGCAGGAACTCACAGATTTTTTTTGGCAAAAGCAAGATCTCATACTTTGGGCCTGAATATCCATTATGGTCTCCTTCATCTTCTTATTATCAGCAGATAGCTGAATCATCCGATGAGTGAGCTTCCTGACTTTCTCCCTCAGTCTATGAGTCCTGGCTGTGAGAGAAGGTAGTTGTTGCTGGCTAAACTCTAGCAACTCCCTCAGGGCTTGAAATTCCTTGTATAGGACTTCTACCAAGGCAAGACTGGCATCCAAACTAGTTAGCTTCTTATCTATGGATTCCAGAGTGTTGTTGTAACTCCGATCTGGAGATATAGTGGAAGCGGTGCTGGCTGAGCTCGAACGGGAGTGTTTTGATCATGGTGTGATTGTGGCTGGGTAAATTTTTGGCTTCCCCATTACGATGCTGTCAAAACACTCGTCCAAGTAGCTCTCCAGGCTGGTTAAGGTCTCCTCGTCCAGTATGCTTTATTGAGAACTAAGACACAGTTGTTAATATTTAAATGTTACAATGTTTTACTTTAATTTATTGTCTTGTTCTTACCTGATATTACTTGATATTCTCAATAAAAGGCCATTTTTACTTATGCACAGATTTTGTCTTTCATTTCCGCAAAAAAATAATTCTTCCCCCAGCAGGGATGAGGAGAGCTGAAACATCCCTGCCTTTAGAGAGTCATTAACATACTTTTCCATGGCTTCACATTCCTGTTTAGAGAGGTTGAATAGTCTTGCAGAAGGGAGAGGAGCTCCCGGTAGGAGGTTGATAGCACAATTGTAGGGTTAATGTGGGGGAAGAGAAAGGTTTGTAGTCCTTGCTAAAAACCTGTTGCGAGTCGTGATAAACATGAGGAAAATTCAATTGATCTGGATGAGGAGTGAGGGGAGATGAACTGGAGATTGAGTTAGGGAGAGCCAATTGCAGGCAATTGTTAAGGCAATAGGAACTCCATGAGTCAATGCGGGAACTGGACCAGTTAATTTGTGGGTTGTGTTTCTGAAGCTGCGGATACCCCAAAACTATAGGCGAACCTTCGGTGGGAAATACAAAGAATCTAAGCTGCTCTTGGTGGTTTCCTAAGGCTAAAAAGGTTAATTCCTTAGTTCACTTGATAATAGTCAAGAGCTCCCATGTAATGCAGACAGGTGAAAGCAAATTATGTACCGGGATGTGGTATTGATCTATCATCTCTGGACTGATGAGATTCTGTTCAGAGCCAGAGTCGACCAGGGAAAGAACAGGAAAGGTACCGTTGTTAAGGTTCAGAGATGACTGAATAAGAAGTCCACCAGTGTTACTGATGGGCTGGTACCTTTGGGCGTACTGGACAGGCTGAGATAAAGTGCTGTGGAGCACCACAGTAGAGACAACAGCCAGCACACATGCAACACTATCGCTTCTCAGCGGTTAATCTAGCCCGAGTTTGGCTGAGAGATGGGGGAATTAGTAGATAAAGGTAGATTACTGGTCTGGGGGTGATATGATGAAAATCTTCCCCTAGACCTTTCTCTAAGCCAGTTGTCAATTCTTGTGGCTAGATTAACTAGTTCATCCAAGGTCTTGTGATCGTCAAGACATGTCAATTCATCTTTTAGTTTTTCGTTCAAAGCGTGATGGAAGGCCCCTTTATGAGCTGTCTCATTCCAGCCTGGTGATGGTCCTGGCCGAGACTCTGGGTGGGGCAACTGGTCTGGCTTCTGAAAAAACAAGGCAAATGGTGGGTGTTAGTGTAGCTGCGGTGTCTTACTCAATATGAGAATCCGGTAATCCAAGGAGGTGATAAGTTTATTCAGAAGCAGAGGTTGGTGGTAGCGGTGCAATTGGTAATGCTCTTTCTCATGGAGCGGTTTAACGCTGGAGGGTGGACAGGCTGGTGGAGGTGAGGCTTACTCTGTGGTTGCAGCAGTAGGAAATCACAGAGGATGACAGTTACAACCGGAAAGCAGGGATAGGAACCAGTAGACGACTGCAGGGGGTTCCAGGAATCCGGAGAAGACCAGGCTTGGAGACTGTAAGAAGAAGACAAAAAGTGGTAAGGCAAGAGAGGGATTAAGACACATCAAGGAGGCCTGTTTACCACACTAGGTGAGTTAACCAACTGGAGCTTGCTGTCAGAAACCACTCCTCTTATCCAGCTCTTGATTGTCTCTTAACAAGCCACACCTGTCAGCCTGCGGCACCTGTCACATCCTGCATGAGGAAAACACACACACGCACCACACACTGCTTCTGAGGACACAGCAATTTATACCTCAGGGAAACAAATTGCCATAAAGTTTCTAGGAACTATGATCAACTAAAAAAATAAAGTGTAAATAAAATGTCATGCTTTATTTAAATTTATTTTAAAGGGACTGTTATGGGTACTAATAATCACATCACAACTGTTTTGTTAAAAATAATTAATATATAATATGGTTGATTTTTCCCCACTACTGAATATAAGCTCAAATCAAAGGGTGAAGGTTTTTCAGTGTGAGCTTATACTGCTGCAATAAGGGATAAATTCATTCAGAAGCTTTTTAAACATCTGATAGGTCAGCAGTAGACCTGACTACACAGTAAACAAGCAGGGTGTCGGTTTTTTGATTATTTTTTACTGACCAGAATCTCAGTGGAGAGCAAGGGGCCCTTGTCAGTTTGGAGACCAAAAGGCCAAGCACAGAATGCTGAGTAGATTGGTGCAACAGTAGAGCATCTGTGTTGTCATTGTGATCTGAAACCTTCTCATTCTCTTCTCTGTTACCTTTCTCTGCTTTTGACTTAGTCTTCAGTTCTCTGTGCGCAGCTATTCAGCAGGCCGGGGTGAGTCCCACAGCTCCTTCTACTTTCCCCTTATTCACAGCTCAGGCTCCACAGTATCTACTGCTCCATCTGGGCTCCTCAGGTGCTTGGATAATCGGGTTGGGACTGATTGGGTTTCAGGGGACATTTTGAAGAGAGGAACAGAACAGATGACTGGGAGTCTGAGAGAGATGTTTTGTTTTGTAAGTTGTAGCTGTTGACTGCTGTTTGTGCCTTATCTGTTAGGTTTCATGTGTGCCACAGTAACAGAGCTGGCCTTTGTGCAGCCGCTGCCTCTTTTTGTCCAAATGTTCTGTGTTTTCTGTTGCAGCATGTAAACCATACCGTCAGTGCTAGCCCCATTTTGTTTTTTTCACAGGGTTACTTTTTGTTTTGCCAAAACCAGGAACACTGGCATACTCAGGCCTTGATATGTTCTATGGAGTACACCTGCACATTTGGGATAGAGCATGATAATCTTGTTTGGACACCATTTGTCACTAAAATCCTGATATTTAATCCTTGGGACCCTCTGGTGTGTCACTATATTATTTTTGTTGAATTCATTTCCAAACAAAAAAAATCTAATTCATATACAGAAATACATAAGCAGTCATACAGACAGATTTATCCAATACGTCCAATACGTTATAACTGTACCTAGTTGTCAAACAATGCAGTCAAGTTTAATTTATAATTTAAATAATTGCATGCAGGTAGCAGTAGTGTTGAGGAAACAGGAAGAAACCTCCAGCAACCAGACTCAGGTTGAACAGTCATCTGGGCTTGGAGGAGTGTGAGGAGACTGAGCAGACATATAAAAAGAACACAGAAACACTGATCTGGGAGTGCTTTTTATGTGAGGAAAAATGTAATAAAAAGGTTTATGGCATTACTAGCCTATTTAGTGACTTTGTTTAGGAGAGAAACACAATTAAACAAAGCAGATATGCTCTGAGCCAGTTTTCAGGTCTAGAGGATGAAAGAGAGCACATTAGTCGTAAAAACTCAGCTGATATCTATATCTAGGAGGGGACAAGGCTAAACACTGAAAGAAAGGGCCAGCTGCATCGTCTACAGAAGTGGAACAAAGTTGTCGGCAGCAGTAGGTCAACCGATGCCTCCCTACAGGAAGGTGACACAGCTAAACACAATGCCAGGCTAGATGTAACTACTATGAAAAGAAACAGGAACATAAAGAGAACATTGAGTTAAAAGGTTAATTTACAGCAAATAATCCAATAATGGAGAGCAGTAGGAGAAAGTAGCACAGTAGGGAAAGTGGTCCTTTTGTCTTCCTGAAGCCTGAGCCTATAGCAGCATAACTACAGAGATAGCTCACAATAACCTAAGCCACTCTAAATGTAAGCTTTAGTCTTAGTCTTAAAAGTTGACAGGGTATCTGCTTCACATACTAAAACTGGCCGTTGGTTCCCCGGGAAAGGAGCTTGATAACTAAACGATCTGCCTCCCATTCTACTTTTAGAACCTTTAGAAACCACCAGAAGACCTGCTGTCTAAGAGTGAGGCGCTCAGTGAAGTGCTCAGTTACACAGCCACGGCAGGAAGGCGTGGCTGCGTAACTTAGCTTCCTGTGAGGGCCTGCACAGGTTGCAGGCTTCAGACCAGCTTTTGTCTTAGCTTGGCCTAGCCACAGGAGACCACTCCGCTCCGTCTCAACTCAGCTTTCCTAAAACAGCTAAGAAAGGTTACAAACAGCTTGTTTCCATGGCATTCGGCCAAGTTACGATGTTGGAAAAGGGCAGGGATGCACTTAGCTTCGATTCTGCCTGCATATGTGACAGGTCTCCAAGCTCAAGTGCAAACCAACAGAATTTGGCAAAGATTTCTGGATAGGTGTCGAAACGTTTTCAGAAGTGCTGAGCAAATTTTGGTTGCCTGTTTAAGCTTGTTTGCTGTTGAGTTGACCCGGATAACTGAGAATTTGCACAGGCATGTTTCAAATCAAAAATTGTACTTTAGACACAACTTTAGACACAACTTCATAAAATCATAAAAGATTACTTGATTTGGACTTTCACATCAATAACTTATGGCTTCACTTGAACTTTTGACTTGAAAAAACTTGAGCTCATACACCAAATAGACAGTGTGTTTCAACAGAAATGTAATGAGCAACAGTAGAACTGTGCCAGGTCCATGATCCAGCCCGCTGAATGCCCCCCACCATCTGCCAGTCTTTACTCCTGTCTGTGCAACATGCACGCTACATAGACCGAGCTCTTTACACGCTTTACCTTAAAGGTCCCATGACATCACTATATAAACCATTTCATGTGGTTGATATTGCTGCATTTGTAAATTCTCTGAAGAATGTCATAAAAAAAAATGTCTCTTGTCCTTTGGGAGTGAGTGGAAACTTCATGTATTTTAGACCACCCTCAGACATATCAGATCTCCTTTTTAGTAACTGCTGTGAAGTTAGTTTGAGGTTGAATATGGGATATTCACGCCTCTGCAGTAACTGCCTCCTGTTCGAGCTGATACAGGGAGGCTGATCTGGGGCTGCCGTCTGCCCGCTGCTCCTCGCTTCCTCCTCTCCAGTGGAGCAGTCAGACATGCTAGTGTAACTCACAGCCCCCCAAAACCTCAGAAAATTTTTATTTGTTGTCATGACCCCTTTAACAATATTAAGCAACACAGCTCTGCATACTTTCAGTAAGAGCTTAAATGCAGACAAAAGCATGTACCACTAGAATAATCCTTAATTGCAAACATGCCAGTGGTCTTATCAACATTAAGTTGGTGATGGAACCATCCCAGAAGGCTCTAGGATAGTATCCTTGATGTCCTCCATCAGGTCACAATTCAAGGTTTATTTTCTTAAAAATAATAATAATAATAATAATAATAATAATAATAATAATAATAATAATAATAATAATAATAATAATAATAATAATAACATGACACCGTCTTCACTGTTTTAAAGTTATTTAATGTTTAATAAATAAAATAACTCTCTCTCTGTTAAGTATTGTCCGGTGAATATCAGCTCTAGATATCCTGATATCTTTATTATCAGGATATATAGAGCTGATATGGACAATATTAAGTATTGTCCTGATATCAGCTCTAGATAGCTGATATCAGAACAATAGTTGAAAGGGATGATTTGAGCACTGCCGTTCTTTTAAAACCAAACTCTGCACACATATGGAATAAGGAGTGATAACTTCTCTTCAAGTTCAAGAATTTATTAACAGAAATAAATTGAACATCCAGAGAACATCACTATATAATGCAGTTTATCTGAATTAACACTATATTGCAATTAACAACTCCTCTCTTCTGGGCTACTGAAACTTAACTAAAACTACTAAGCAAAAGGAGGATAAAAGAAGCTAAGGAACTATGTACATGCAAAAATACAAAATAAAGTGGTTGATCATCATTATCGGAATAATTCAGTGAATCCTGGTTCACTGCAGATCTGAGTTAAAGAACCAAAGTTCATCTTAAAGAATGTGAATTGAGGTTAAATTAGCTTAACTAATTCAGAACAACATTTGGTATTTGTTTCAACCCATTCACAATGCAAATCCTGAGTTAAACAAAACATTATTTGATGAAATAACATTTTAAAGAAGGATTTTCTCAGTAAACATCAGTACTTCTAGGACGCTCGATTTTATTAATGTGATTATACCTCCGGGGTCGCTGTAGTAATTGGTCACTAAAATTGGCTAATCTAAAGATATACAAAACACCTTTAAATTGACATTAATATGCCATATTAATGCAACAATAATGTTCATAGCACTATCGAACGATGGTGGAGCGAATGAAACAAACCTTATGCTCGAAAGGAACTGTAGTCGTATATCCAGGAAGAGCGAATGTTACTGCAAACTAACAGCATTAGGCTAGTGGACATTCGGCACTAATTTAAAAAAACTTTGGCTTTATGCTGGTTGATATGAGTGGACCAGATAACAAAAATATTAATATCCCATCAATGTATGAAACTCTTGTGGAGATAACGTTTGTTATAACCATGAAAACACACTCGAATTACATCAGCAATGACCTGGTTCGAAGAAAGCTACCCAGTAAGCTCCTATGTGAAAATGCATTACGTAAATCTTCTAAATAAACCATTTAACTTTCCCTGTTTATTTCTCTGCCAAACCTGTTGGTACGTCTGTGAGTTCGGTTCACTTTGACCATCCAAGGGAGAGCAGTGGTCCAGGAAAACGTTGGTTATTTCAGCATCGGGCTAGCGGCTATGAGTTAGCCGAAACGTGGTTGGGGTAGGCCGGTCCGAGGTCCTGCATGCAGTTGAGTCCCCGGCATGCGAAACTCAGCCATGCAGCGGCGACTCCAGATTGTTTTTTGCACTCAGCTTGGGATACTGAGTCCTGTGTCGGCTTTTGGCCACTCCACGTTGTCTGGAATCAGCTTCCTGCAATACCTGAGAAAAATAAACAAAGCTGGTTTTGGCATAGGGATTCTTTGCTCCGGCATCTGAAGCAGAAGTTAAGACTCAACTCTGATTCGGCCAGCAGTTTTTCCGATGCCAATCAGGTCCTCCCCTCCGCAGAAGATGAGAATTTCCCCCCTTTGTCACTCCATTGAAGCGAGGGGACATGAGTTTCACAGAAGGCACCTTTTACCCAGCTTGTGAGTTTTTGAGCCCCATGAGGGGCACATGACTGGCCTCCAGGGGAGACCTTCTCCTTCAGATTCTCAGGAAGTGGAAAGAGTGTAAGGAGTGGTCTAGGCTCATAGCAGTCATCGTGCTGAGAGAGGCTGTCTCTGCGTGGATGTGTGAAATTTGTCTGCCAGTGCTCATACCTATACCCAGGGAATATCCGGAAATAACTGATTCAAAACATTGATCACATATACTTATATAATCTCTGATTTGATTGAGAAAAACACTTTTTCAACACATGTATCAATATCAAAGATGGCCCTTACATGAACGACAACATTATTATGATCCATGTTCTCTAAACAGTTAACACCACTTTTTGACACAATTCATTAATGCACAGCACAAAAAACCTTCTAGGACTAGATTTTAAAGGGGGTGTATTTAGTAGCTGTAATCTACTGATGGCTATATTTTAAAAGATAAAACAATGGTTATTTTTTAGAATACTTATCAAAGACTACTTCCATCCATCAATTTCAATGAATCCATTTCAATTTTCAATGAATTCCCTTTGGAATTCATTGAAAATTGTATTGTGATTTTTTTATGAGCATAAAGCTGCAAGCAGCAGAAGTATTGAATGTGGAATGAGTTTCCAAAGCAACAAGGTGTGCGCAAGAGATGATCGTGCATCGCAGGGCTGATTACATTCAGACCGATAGCTGCAAAAGTCAAAGGGAAGATTTACAACATGATCCAGACCTGTAATGATGTAAAAAAGACATTAGATAGAACTGGACGTTGCGTAGCTGAAGCTGTTCAGATTATTACTGAATGACCAAAATGGACAGGATTAGAATGTGTGATAGCTTAAGTTCAGAGACAGAGTTAGAGACCCAAGGTTTGAACATGTAGAGGAGGAAGAGTGCATATATTGGAGTGGCCTGATAAAGGAGGAAATAAGAAAGACAAAATGGATGTTTATGGATGACGGTTAATGTACTTCAGAAGAAGATACTGGGATAGGATGAGACGCAGAAAGATTATCTTGTTTTGAACACAGGAAATCAGATTACATTCTGTTTACTGTGAATGTTGAATTCCTGAATAACCAGTACTTGTTCAGTCTTTTTCTGTACCATCAATAAGCACTGCACAGTCTGTCCTCTGGGTGAACTAACTTAGACGTCCACTTCTAAGAAGATTGGCGGCCGTCTTCAGGGTTGTCAGCCAAGGATCAGTGATGTAGTGTCACCTTTCATTTGGAAGCTTCAGGGTGTGATACCCAGCCAAGTGTTTGGTTTAATGAGAAGCCATTATAAATTGCTTAGTGTAACTTACCTGAGGGTAAAAAGCCCTATATAAGTCTGGCCTAGTTACATTTTCTTGCACAAGTGTTTCGTACTGCAGAAGAGATGACTATTTATTAATTTGAGGGTCTACATAAAATGAGCTGACACTACTGCTTTTCATATCTCTGTATATAAAAGATTCAACTATATTAACTAGCTTAATTGAATTGCATTTTAAACTGGTATCAGAATCTTTTATTAGTGATTAGTGGTTAGTATTATAAACAGTCTCTGTGTGTATTTCTTGAATCTTATATCCTTACCAAACTTTTGGATTTCCAAAAGGGTCAAAACATTTCTAAAGCCAGCATTTGCCATAAAAGGTGAAGGTTAAAAATGTCAAATGGATACAACAAAGCACCTTTGCTGTATTCTGTTTAGCCTTAGTATTATCTGCTAAATGTCTTAATCTCGCTCCCTGTCCCACAGTGCGATTGTAGTCTCAAAATATTATTAATTATGTATGGGAGATTCTAATGTCTCTAACTCTTTCATTTTAACCACCCTGCTAATACTGAAAAAGTTTTCCCTTCAGTAATACCTTCCACACTGAAGATTGTTGCAGCTTAAAAATAATTTGAATGTTCTTAAATCGTATATGGCAGTTTTTAAAGGGAAAATTGAATTTGGACAGAATGAGTTTGGCAGGTCAAAACGTAACAAAAGCTGAAATCCAGAAATTCACAACAAATTCTTCAGCCTTTCAACCGTCATGTCTCAATATTCTTGGCCAGTCTACAACAGTCTGTCACTTGATGCAGATAATAGGAAGGCTGAACGGACTAAAGCAAAGTTGATGTTTTATTCCTATAAGCATTCCAATCACTGTCTGTTATGTAAATGTTGGCCGACTTTTGGAAATCTTAGTGTTAACGCTGGGGGTTTAAGCTTTCCAGGGAAAGCAAATGGGCACTTAGCTTTAGGAACACTAGCTAGCCACATGCAACATTTTTCTAAGATAAAATGTGAACTCTGAAAAAGTGTTGCATCTACTTTAAAATATTCGTAAAGTTTTGGTATACAGCAACTGCTCTCTCTTTCTGTCTCTCACACACACACACACACACACACACACACACACACACACACACACACACACACACACACACACACACACACACACACACACACATACACACATACACACACACACACACACACTATGGTAACGCCTCTTAATTTAAATATCAGTCCTACCAGGAGGGCTAGAACACAATCATTTTAAGTTGGAATTTCTTAAATCTTCCCATTTAGTAGTTCTTAAGGAGAAATCAGAATTTGTCAAAACAAAAACCTGAGATCTGAATTTGGTTATAAATTGTGATCTCCACCATTTCTACTAGCCACAGGTCTTGGCATGTCTTAGAACGTTAAGTTAAGTGGTTGTCAGCCTGACCTGGTAACACTTGCTATGCTGTGTTCACTAACTGGAAAAAGATGTGATTTCTTTTTATTTTTTTCAACTGATTTTTTTTTTTCAGCCCATTTTTCCGTACAACTCGAGAAAAACTGTTGGAATCTTAGAGTCAGATCTTTGATGGTTGTCATGTGTTTTTGGGGTAACAATCAGGGCCATTTGCCTGTTAAACCTCTTCAAATGTAACAGAGCTGTTCCAGGAAGCGAATGCCTCTCTCTCTTACCAACTCTCTTCCATCAATGCAGCAAGTCCCTTCGCTGAACTTTGACATGTTTTTCCAATGAACCTGAGGTGTAAGTAATAGCCTGTACTGGATAAACTGGATAAATATCACCCCTCTTTTACACACACATGCACACACACCTCTCCTATTCCAGCCCCCCGCTCTACCTGTGCTCGTTTTACAGGAGCCCCCCCCCCTCCAGGGTCTCCAGTGTCCTCTCCACTTTCCGCGGTAGTGATAAGATGTCGACACGATTAACAGCGAAAGCTTATCCACCAGCCCCAACCCCCCATCGCTGCGCTGAATGCTTAAGCAACTCAAAACACCGTGGCCCCGGCCACAGAACCGGGCCCAGAGAGGCAGGCGGCCAGCTGATGTCAGGAGCTGGAAGAGGGTGGGAGAGAGAGAGCGCGAGAAAGAGGAGGAGGCCAGGTGGACAAGGGGTTGGATTGTAGCTAAATAATTAATGGGCCGCACTTTCGTTTTTTAATCTGTAAATGAGAAGGCCTAAGATAGCAGGGCCACTGCTCTGTTATCCTATCCCCTGCCCATTAAGATAACAAGATGTTGGATAATGATCTCGGTAAAGGTGCAGTTTATCAGTCCAGAGGGAAGTGGCCTCGTTTCCCAGGTGGCCGTGGCTGTGTCTGCTGATGGTACTTCAGGTGCTTGTAGTACTAAACGGTATTAATAAAGAGCTCAGTTATGATGAGGGCTCTATGTGTGTCACAAGATTTGGGCCTTTTACTGTACGTTATGGTTGCTTGTTCAGCAAACATTATCTACAGTCATTTATTGCATTATTAAGAAATCATTTACTATGCTCCTGTGTTGGTCAGCACCTCATATTTATCAGTTTTTATTTGTTTCTGGAGTTCTTCGCATCACAGTTTTTACTTTGAAGCTCTTTGCCTTCATGTCTATCACAAAGTTTCCTCTGCGTCTGTGGTAACTGTTGATTTTTTATGTCTGTCCATTTCTCTAGTAGTTGGACGACCTTATAATATCATTCTTATATGTTATAGGTTCCTTCCCTTTTTATTGTTGTTTTGTCATTTCAATCATATTGTATTGAAAATATATCATCCTTATGGCATGCTGGTAAAATGATAATCTGTCAAATGAAGTTAGACAATTTGAACTGATATCCCGTAGCTACTTTTTTGAAATCCAGGCATAGCTTTACTCAGAATGAGTTTGGTAGTGACTGGATAGCCATATAGTCACTTGTATAAAAATAGTTTTGGCTCATTGCAGGGGACTAAACTGACTTTAGCATCTCTGTTCTCCTCTCCTTCCTTGTGCACGAAGTGTGATTCATCCACAGCATGTCCCCACAGTGAAACCTCTGATCCTATCATTTATTTAGTGAAACAGCTGCCTCCCAAATCCCCCACTGCACTTTACTGAGGTAAACACCTTTGTACAACACTCAGCTCAGGGGTGTCCTTTGGTTGCACATTTATAAGCCTCCAACGAGTAAACCCTCAGGACGCATGCTGGCAAATATCAGAGCAGTCTGCAGTCTCAGTTCAACACCCGTGTCATGTGGCCGCTGGAGGGAACGACAAGACTTCAGGTCAACAGAAGAGGAGGGAACGAGAAAAGAAACAAGAAAATGAAAAATGAAAAGGCTGAAGAGGAGATGTGATGATTGTGAAAGTATCTTTGATAATTGTGTCTCAGCATCATCGTAGACACTGATGGTGATGCCCTAAAGGCTTGATGAGTTTGACTGCTGACCTGAACTAATCTTTTCAGAAACGTGCACAGATAAACAGCTTGTAGAACTAAAGAGCATGCTTAGTTTCTGAAAGGTTTCCTGCAGTTCGTCCTGTCTTTCTCTGTATTGGCTGTGTGAGACTGACAAGTAAAGTTGAATGCTATCTACCTTTAATACCTTTAAAGCTTAAAAATTAGCAGGAATTATGTGTAGTATTACCATCTGCCTAGACAGGGTGATGTTACATTATTAATGCACCAATCTAAGGGGATTTTTATGCTTTATGATTGATTAGATTGATTTAACCTCACTTTTATAAATTAAAGCTACAAGAAACAACAGAACAAAGTGATCTAAGTCATATTTAAATTGATAAGAGGTGAAACAAAATGATATTACTGTAAGGTTAAAGACTCATCACATCACCTCTTCCTGTTGTTTTGGTTTTATTTCATCCTGAGGACATAAGGTGCGTTTCCACTGCAGTAACCAGGACAAAATCAGACAATAGCAGATTGTATTCCACCCCCGCTGCCAGTCACGTTTTCTCTTCACAAGGCAGAAGTTCTGTATTTCTATTAGCAACAAAACATTTAAACCCAGTCACCCATGCTGAATATCACGGTATTTTACAGAGTTCACATTCAAATATATCAGGAAAAAAAATCAGCCAACCTTGGTGGAAGTATTTAATTATAGAAAGCTCAGACTTCAGCTACAGCCTTCAAGCCTTTATATAAGATTTTAGACAGTAAAGCTAGAGATATTCCTCAGCCCACATATTCTCACTCCTGAGGTGAAAAAGTAAGTTAAAATAAGATTTTTTCATGGGGTAAATGTAATCAAAATTAATATAAATGTTTCATAACGGATTGCACAGAAGAGATTTTGGGCTTGTTTGTCAGTCTGCCTGTCTGTAACACAAACAATGCCCTTGGTGTTTGTTGCATTGAAAATAAAACCTGTAATAGTTTTGATTCTATGAAGAACATGGACAACATGCAAGTTGAGTATGCTCAATTTTTTTCCACTTTATTAGGACTTTTCTCAACAAACTTGTACATATCCATGTTCTTCTGGAAAGGTAATAAACAAAGCTTGGTTGAAATTCAAAAGTATTTAATGAAAAGGAGCAATAGAAGGTCGTTAATAATATATTTACCTTTATGCCACAAAAACTACAACTAGCTGCTGTTCTTAACAATGCAGCCTGGACCTTTAGCTGTCAACACATTTTTTTGTCTTGATTAGTTCAAGCTCACAGACAGCAAACTGGTCCTCTTTGGTAAGTGTACAACACACAGCTGCTCCCAGCTCCTCAGTCCAACCCTTTGCATGCTACGCTGTATCCCACTTCCCCCATACATACAGATTTCCAAGGCTAAGTGACCTGCATCCTTCCAGCTCTGAATGACATAAGTGCCAGAGTAGCCTTGGTTCTCACGTCGGATCTGAGCACACTTTTATAGCAGCATGTGAGGATGCAGGACGCATCCACTGTCATCCGTCAGGCCTCGCAAGGAGTTTCTAGCAACCCACTCAGCTTGTGCCTGTCAAGATAAAGGCCTCTATTAAAAAATGAGTAATATCAGCTGATGATGGGGAGGGGTGGGGGGGTTGACCTCGGATCGGTCATATGCCACAGCAGGACTAAAAAGGCTGCATTTGACTAGTGCCTGCGTTGCTGGGAGGTTGGTGCCACATTTGACAGATGCTTTAGGCCGCTGTAAGATGGGCTTCAGAGTCAGCCGTTTCAGTCCTGTGATCTAATCTGTTTCCCATCATGCATCTTGGCTCACTAATGAAAAGGCAAGGTCTTATCCATCATAGACAGCTATGGTAAATGGAATTTTAACCCTCCCTTCCCCTCGTATGTGCGAACCCCTTCAAACATGTGCAAAAAGGCCTGAATGATGGATGATGATTTCAGATCTCACAGCAATTCCAAATGAACACAAAGTGAAGAACAAAAATCGACAAACAACTCTGGCTTCCTGCGTAACATGTTGGCAGTAAATTATCCTGCGTTACGCCTGATTTTGGGCCCAGCATTTTAAGCAAAGTGCTTTCATTATTGTTGTCTAACATAGCAGCCTTGCTGGGTGTCACGGTTTGACCCGAGGATGACTCTCTGGGGTTCACGTCTGAATATGGGTTTCTAGCAGTGTAGAATGACTGTTTTTCAGTAGAAACATCATGATCATTTAGAGTAGTTAGAACCATCCCTTTGTCAGTTTGCTTTGTGACAAAACAATAGTTATGTCTGACTTTGGATCCATAAGTGCACCGCTATCATCACATGACACGGGAGGCCGTCTAAATCGCTCGGCCCTCTTTATTTAGTAGCTTAATGTTATGTTACAGTAAACTTTATCATGTTCTATCATGATTTTATGTAAGATCAACACAAAGTTATAATAATCCAAATAAATCCTTTACAAATAGAAATGTAAATGTGTATGTATTTGTACTTCATACCTTTTGCCTGAATAGAATCCAGTGCAACCAAGTGCCTCCACCTATATCTAATTTAATCTCTGTATAAATCCAGCTCTTCTGTGAAAGCCGCGGAGGTTTGTTCGGGAGTGCAGAGAGTCAGCGGGGACATTTAAGACCCGATTGGCTTATGAAACAACAGAGCTAATCTGTTCAATGTATTTCTGAAAATAGAACAATTCTAAAGAGAGAATGGCAAAACGGCAAACTTACCAACATATTGCCTTTCATGCAGACAGGCCGTGAAAGGCCACTGTTTATGCAAGGCCCTGGAACCTGTATGATGAGCTGTTGGAGGACTGTCTGACAGAGTTGGGGTTTTGAAACTGTAACTTTTAAAAGCTTTGATATACCTTGATATCAGTAACTGGTACATGTCTGTGTAGCCTAGAGGGTAAATTACCACTACCAGAGGGCACTGTGTGTAAATAAGGAAGCCTGGAGCTTGGCGGGACAGTTACAGGATGTGATGCAAATTAAACAGGAAGAAGTCCTGCATATTTTTTGTTGTTTGCCTTTTTGCTGCCCATTACCCGCTGTTTCAAAGAGGATTGCTATGTGTGAATGACGCCATGTGAAGCTTATTTTTTCCTGAAATATTTGCTGCTTAGGTAGGATGGCCTGAACGGCCCGGTAAAGCTGGCCTAGTCAAAGTCCAGACTTAAATCAAACTAAGAATCTGTTACAGTAGGTAAAAAACTGCTGTTCACAGATTCTCTCCAACCAAACTATTTTTCAGAGAATTTGCACATCAGTCTCCAGATGTGCAGAAAGCCAGTGTGACATACCCCAAAACAGCCAAAGCTGGAACTGCAGCAAAACGTTCTACAAAGTGGCTCAGATGGGCTGATCACAAATGCATGTCACACTTGTGAGATTTTTAATTGTAGACATTGGGATAGCCTGACTTTAACTTCAAAGGTAAGCACTACTTCACTGCTGTGTTGGTCTGTCACAAAAAAACAGGAAAAAAATACATTAAGGATTGTATTGGGACAAAATGGGGGCGTGAATAGTTTTTAATGTGTTTTATATACTTCAAGGTCACATTACCTCTGACACTGAATGCTAACTCCTGAATGGATAAAGCTCTTACTGTAGGTTAGTATTTTGTCAAATGTTGTTTATGACAGAATGTCATCAAAAGCATCCTCCCTGCCTGTTGACTCAGCAAACTTTTCTTTTGTTAAAAGAAAACAGAAGCCTTTCTTTACGATAAGCAGAGGTTTCCGTAGTATTAACATTCTGAATATAACCTATAAACTGGTTGTGAGTTCCAGGGCAAAAAGTTACTAAATCTGTTATATGATTCCTACAAACACAACTTCCTTTGCCCTTTAAAAAATATCAAGATATGTGGATTTCTTGTCTAGTCTAAACTACTAATAATTCTTAATTAGACTTCAGTTAAGATCTTTAACTTCTCTGCTGAATTACAATGAAAGCAAGGCGAGAAGCTTTGGTCTTTCACAGAACTCAATGTCACCTTGTCTAGTTCAGAAGTAGTGCGTCCCAGCTGAACCACAGTCCTTGGTTAATCTCCCAAACAGCGGCAGCAGCTTCTCTGTTTGATACTCCAAGGTTCTTCCGCTCTGTTCCCACCAGCTCTCTGTGTCTGAGCTTAAATCCAACATTAGAGGCTCTGCGGCGCTCCCAGCAGGGATGTGCCAACTCTCTAAGCAGCAATGGCAGCAAAAGACAAAACAGTCTGCACGTGGTTATTCTGACATTATGTTTATTGGCAGGAGGGTTCAGTGGAAATGAGTGAATATTTTGAAGAAGAAAAAACTGGCAGCTTTGAAATATTAAAAGGGAAGTGATGTTCAGAGGCTACTTTGTACAAAACTCCTTACCCACCTCACCATTCCCCTCTGTGTGCTTCCTCAGGGCTTTTTCCGTCGGAGCATTCAGAAGAACATGGTGTACACGTGTCACCGGGACAAGAACTGCATCATCAACAAAGTGACTAGGAACCGCTGCCAGTACTGTCGCCTGCAGAAGTGCTTTGCTGTGGGAATGTCCAAAGAGTGTAAGTGTCTGATCCTGCCGACGTCATGACACAATTCAAGAGCTTTGAAAGCATTCTGCCTTCTGCAAATTCAAGGCCACGTTGTGCAGCAGTGCATACATTTGTGAAATTTTAAACAAGCCTTGATTAGGTATAAATTTAAAATTACTTGCAGCCAACAGTGAATTTCAAACATGGTCAAAATGCGGTTGGTGGTGTGTGTGTGTCACCTTACAGTGCTTCACCTCACAACACTTTGAGGTGAAGGTGTGTTGTTTACGTAATTCTGAAATTAAGAGTTTTCTCTTTAAGATGAAACATTTGGAGATCCTGGACCCATCCAAAGTTGCTCAGGTCGTGAGCCCTTAAAGAAGTCACATTTATAAATTCATCGCTGGTATAAAAACTAACTTCACTGACAAGATAAAAAAGCAAGCTCAGCTTCTGAGTGGGCAGCGGCGGCAGGTCATGTAAATCCTTTGTTTAGTTACCATGCTCATATGAATCAATCCCACTGATCCTAGAGGTTTTTTCGAGATAATGAACCTTTGGAACAGGGTCTAGCTTGTCTCGGTACAGTCCATCACTTATCTCTTTAGTACAGTCAATTTTTCAAGCACTTTGCATCCCTATCTCTCATTGCTCGGAATCCGAAACTAACCTTGCCAGCAAGATCAAATCTCGCGGTATTTTAGCATTCACAAACATACGAGAATCCATCTTGTAGTGCTCCGGCTTTAAACCATAGACATTATATACGTAAACGCGTCATTGGGCGGGTTCTGCCTATGCTGCGATGCGTCAGAGCGTCCGCCATCTTAAATGTGGTAAATCTGCAGTTACTCAGTCACTTAAACAGTATCAGAGGGACTTTAATCTCACATGTGACACGGTTTTATGAAATAATGAAGACCACAATGTTTAGATTTAACAAATTGATCCTTATATTCATAACACATAACACATACACACACAAATATATATATATATATATATATATATATATATATATATATATATATATATATATATATATATATATATATATCGTAGAAGGCAGATACAAGTAGTGAAATCAGCCAGAATACATTTTCATGCAGCACAGGAATGACGCATCTTTTCTGATTCACGTTCACAATAACAGAACTCAACTTTTTTCTGCCACATACAATATGGCGGTGACGATGACGTGCGAACCTGCGCCCTATGACGCGTCTACATATATGATGTCTGTGGCTTCAACCATTAATGTTTGAAAAAACACTTTGAGCCAATCACATTGCAGTATTATAGTTTAAGGCGGGATATACCGATGCGACGAACGCAAGAGCTGACAAGCCGTCAGCCAAACCAACATAAACATGGCAGCACAGGACAATTTCCTTTTGAAAGAACAGGAAGAGGTGCTTTGACTAGCTTACCTTCTTGTGGTTTCTCATGACGTGTGCTACTTATGTTTTACGTTTCAGCTCGGAGAGTTAGGCTGAAGATCCCTCCTTTCCCCAAACGGATTCCATAGGAGCAGTCCTACATTGATAATTTGCAGAACTAGAGTGTTTTAAATTATCAATCTGGCTGGCCAGGTTAATCCAAAACAGCAATGTAAACAAAAGCCGTTGCCCCATAAAATGCCGACCGCATTGTAAAATTACATGTCCTCTTGCACCCCATACCAGGCCAAACTGTTTTTTCTGAACTTCGTATTTATAAAGTATGTTTAAATTCTTCTTAGTTCAAGTTTTTACATAATTATTCTCTTTGACATCATATTTCACGTACAATTTCAGTGTATACCAGATAAAACACAAATATTTCCTGATTTTACAGATTAATTATTTCTGCGCTTTCCTGACTACTTTCTAAGTTCTTTCCTCTTCAGTCATTACCAATGATTTATTGTCCTATATCCTGAAGATGGCAGCAATAATACAACAATCAAAAATCACTCATAACCAGAAATCATCCAATCCTAAGGACTGAGGCGTTTTGTATGATTGGTAATGGAGTCCCTGACAAATTTCACCTCCTCATACCTGGTATCAGTCTCCTGTCTCTTACTTTATGTCAGCCAAACCCCCAAGTGAGCTATACAGCCATTTTTTGTTCAGATTATTTTTAACAATCGTGGGTTATTTTTGTGTGCACAGCTTTCATCTCTTTCTTAAATCTAAGGAATCTGCCTTTTCTTTAAGTGTCCCCCTTCCTGTCTGTGTGTCTGTGTCATGTGACCTGCTTTGCTGTGTGGTCAGATTTCCCTGGACAGTTTAGGAGAGGGAGCTGTGCATAGACACTGAGGCCCTGTGCACATGGCCGTTTTAGGTTAAAACGTAAAAAGGTTTTCTACTGTTCGTGTACAGTGTTGGAAAAACGTTTTTTATAATTTGAAATCAAAAAGCAATAATGTTTATCCCTTCGTGTATTAGCTGAACTCAGTATAAACCTTATGTGCAGCTGTTAAGCTTGCAGAACTTTGTGACCTTAGAAGCAAACAGAGGCACTGATTCTCTGCAAATGTTATCACATGAGAGGATAGGAGGATAATACACTTTTGACTGTGGGTATGGTGTTCTTCCTATGGCATCCAAAGTTGTTTTTGTGCCACACATTCTCCCATGATGTTTTAGAATATTTTAGCCAGTTCTGGATGTTTTCTTTGGAAGGTAAGACTATTTTTAACCCCTCTTCTAAGACGAGGCATACAAAGAATACAGCCGATACTCACCTGAAACTCCTGTCATCTTCCCATGATTTTTGGAGAAATTTCTATTTCTTTGTTAATGTCATTGTTGTCCCATATGCCATTCCATGACTCATGCCTCTGTACAATGAGATCCTTTGGAGGTTTTCTGTGCATTCATGGGGAGAGCATGCCAACTGTTGCTGCACTTTCTTGCTAGCAACTATTCCACCCTGCATACATACTGATTTTGGTGCTGTGTGACGTTTCAGTCAGGAACCAAATGCTAATGTGGAAATGTGTCACAGAGCCAGCTGATTAGAAAGAACCAACAGAACATAGTAGAAGACAAGATAATGCAATCGCTAGGAAGTCTAGTCAGCAGTCAGTTAGCTTCCTTATCTTTAACATCTTCAATTCCTGAAACACAGCATCATCATTCTACTTCAATTCAATTCAATTCAATTTTATTTATATAGCGCCAATTCATGAAACATGTCATCTCAAGGCACTTTACAAAGTCAAGTTCAATCATATTATACAGTCTGGGTCAGATTATACAGATTGGTCAAAAATTTCCTATATAAGGAAACCAGTTGGTTGCTTCAAAGTCCCGACAAGCAGCATTCACTCCTGGAGAAGCGTAGAGCTACAGGGAGAGTCGTCTGCATTGTACTTTGCTGCAATCCCTCATACTGAGCAAGCATGAGGCGACAGTGGAAATCAGGAAAACAGTACTGTTTTTGCCTACCCGCGGGATCCGGATGAACTGGTCTATTCTTTCTTTCTCCTCTTCCTCATCCCCTTGTACTTAGAGGTTGCCAAAACAACTGGAGGTGTGCATTACTGCCACCATCTGGTTGGAGTGAAAAAATATTTGTGATCAAAATAAATGTAAATAATATCTTATCAAAATAGATATTTCCCTCAATACATATGTATATTCACATTCCATAATAATCTAATTCTGTTCATCCTTTTTATATTAATTTCTATGTTTGCTCTATAAGTTCTACTATTTCATCCTCCCCACAGTGGTCACAACCCCCTGTATTATACTTTTGTATTTTAAAAAGTATAATTAAGTATAGTTATAATCAGGTCCGGTATGCTCAAATCTTTCCTGTTTCCTGTCTTTTTAATCCTATAAAACCATCTCCCTGTTCTTCCATAGCTCATCTTTTCAGCAATTCTTTTTTTCAGTTTATGATACTTCATTTATTCTCTAATTTACTTGCATGTACTGTAAAGTTCTTCCTGTAATTCAATTCAATTTTTTTCAATTCATGAAACGTCATCTGAAGGCACTTCACAAAGTCATATTCAATCAGATTATATACCTCCTATGTACGGAGGCGTTAGTCCTCGACACGGTCGACCTGGGTTCAAGTCCGACCCTACGGTCCTTTGGCGCATGTCTCTCCCCCTATTCCACCCCCTTCCTGTCAGCCTACTGTGTTAAATCAAAGTCCCGACAAGCAGCAATCACTCCTGGAGAAGCGTAGAGCCACTGGGAGAGTCATCTGCATTGCCCATGGCTTTGCAGCAATCCCTCATACTGAGCAAGCATGAGGCGACAGTGGAAAGAAAAACTCCCCATTAACGGGAAGGAAAAACCTCCAGCAGAACCGGGCTCAGTATGAACGGTCATCTGCCTCGACCGACTGGGGGTTAGAGAAGACAGAGCAGAGACACAACAATAGAGACAAAAAAGCACAGAAGCACACACTGATCCAGTAATCTGTTCTACATTAGATGGTAATAGCGGGTGATCTGTCTTCTCTGGATGATGTCACAGTTAACAGAACATGAAGAAAAAAAGAGAGAGAACAAAAAGTTAAATGTTGAAATGACGACAAGCAATGCAAATTGAAGAACAGTAGGAGAACACAGCAGAGTGAGACAAATAGACCCCGATGTCCTCCAGTAGCCTAAGCCTATAGCAGCATAGCTATAGAGATAGCTCAGGGTAACATAAGCCACTATAACTATAAGCTTTAAAAGCTTAAAATTAGACAGGGTGTCTGCCTAATGGACCAAAACTGGGAGTTGGTTCCACAGGAGAGGAGCCTGATAGCTAAAGGATCTGCCTCCCATTCTACTTTTAGAGACTCTAGGAACCACCAGCAGACCTGCAGTCTGAGAGCAAAGTGCTCTGTTAGGAACATACGGGGTAATCAGAGCTCTGATATATGATGGAGCTTGATTATTAAGGGCTTTATACATTAGAAGAAGAATTTTAAATTATATTGTTGATTTAACAGGAAGCCAATGAAGGGAAGCTAAAATTGGAGAAATATGATACCTCTTGTTGATTTTCATCAGGTCTCTTGCTGCAGCATTTTGGATCAGCTGAAGACTTTGAACTGCATTTTGTGGACTTCCTGATAGTAAAGAATTACAATAGTCCAGCCTTGAAGTAACAAATGCATGGACTAGTTTTCATCATCACCCCTGGACAAGAATATTTCTAATTCTGGCGATATTCCGGAGGTGAAAGAAGGAAACTCTGGAAACCTGTTTAATATGGGATTTAAATGACATGTCTTGGTCGAAAATAACACCAAGATTTTTTACTGTATTACCAGAGGCCAAGTTAATGCCATTTTTAATTTTGCCAATCGGAAGCATATATATATATATAGTAAAGAGAATTGGCCCAAGGACTGTAGTTGGTTGGATTGCAACCATTTGTGTTATATAGCACTAACTGCTGACGTCTGGTGGCGGGAGTGAGAGATTTGGGAGTGGGGGGTGGGGGGGCATAGACGGGCCAATAAGATTTCAGTGGGGTCTACTGACCCCCTCTCCCCTCCCCCCGACAAACCAATATAACATTGACAATAAACCCCAACGTCCAGTATGATGATAAATAACATGAAGTAGCACAATACCATAAAGTGAAAAATTCTTCATGGTTTTAAATTTATTTTTACAAGTAAAATGTGTGCATTTGTATTTAGCCCCTTAACTGTGATTCCACTCAATAAAATCCAGAGCAGTCAGTTGCCTGCAGAAGTCCCCGAATAAGAAAATGACAAATCTATAGTAACCCAAGGTGTTTAAACCTGATTAGCTGTAGAACTTAGCAATGATATCAAGACAAAACTTTTCAGGTCATTTTGTGGTTAAATACACATATTTTCATACATCTGCGGCATTAAAAGGATAAAGGACAGGCAGATTCAAATCGCATCTGAATGGTTATCCATTGCACATGCTCAGTCTTATAAAGTACTCTACGTATTTGTTTTGATGAGATCCAGAATCGTAACAAGACAGCTCTTAGATCTTGCTGAAGCTTGCCATTCGTGGTCTGAGATCCACAAACCAGGTTGAGTAGACATTAAACAGTATAAATACTGGAATGAATTGTGGTTTAATTTGATTTTACTGAGTCCAGTTCTGGGGTCCTGGTGTTACTCAGACTGTCATACGGTGGAAGCTTACTGAGAACAGAAGTGGAGGTTTTTCCTAGCTAACAGCTGTAGGTGTCCGCCCTAAAAATTTAGCTAAAGATGCATTTCAATGATGGTAAGTTTCCTGCTGAAAGAAAAGAACACTGTATGGGAAACAGCTCAGAGAGAGAGAGAGAGAGAGAGAGAGAGAGAGAGAGAGAGAGAGAGAGAATATACTCCTACATAGATACTGAGGGAGGAGAGAGCCTGGTCTTAAATGTAAATGGAGTGGAATTGCAAATATTATGTAGCTTTTCATAGCAATGGAACATGTACAGTACGCAAATTCTGTTCTATTTTTGAAGATGGTGGCCTAGATTGGTTTTCTGTTTTTTCCATTGTTCTGTTTTTCATGCACTGCAGTGCGTATTTCACAGATAAGATATCAAACAGTGTAAATGAGTAGATAACAGTAGAAAAGCTTTTAGCATCGTCAGTGCATCACTAACTCATAGGCTTGGACTCCTGGAGGAAATTTGTACTGTTCCACTGTAGCAGCAACACTCATGTTACATTCAGTTCAGTTTTCATTTTCTGACTAGTATTTCAACAAGTCAGGAGGAATTGCATCATTCTCAGAGGTTTGTTTGACATCCAGTTGGTTTCAGCTGAGAACGTGAGACCCTGTGGGCAAATAATGACCTTGTCCCACAGTTTCTCAATTCTTATCCAAAGAATCTGCCCCTGCACGTTTTTAATGTTTCTTTTCTTTAATCAACCAAACAGCCACATTTATTTTGCAGCACAAACAGGTGAATTAAGTGAGCAACATGCTATATTTCAGCTTTATTTTGCAGCTGCAGCCGGCAGGTCCGGCACACAGAGCCGGACCTGCCGTTAAGCAGATAGGTGGCTGCTTGGGGCCCGCAGCCTCTAGGGACCCCAGGATTGATGCCATGTAAACTGACTCACTGTTAGCACCACAGCCTGTAACAAAAAAAACATAGAGCCGACAGAAATCCTGTCTAATTTGGATCAATCAGTAGCTACTCAAATACACATTGTGCGACAGTTGAGCGCATTGCTTGTGACATTGCTGATGGAAGTTTTTCATAGTTAAAACTGAATAAAACATACCTAAAACGTCCTCCACTGGGCAAGAAAGGCAGAGTGGACTTACCAGCACCAACCAGAAGTTGGAAAGCACATTTTATATGACGACATTATAGTTGATTTAGCTTCCAAAAAAGCAGAACCACAATAAGATGATAATTTCTATTAAAAGCAATAGACATTTTAAAAGAGAAGTGATTTTGCCCGCAGCGAAGTGTACTTCATTTTATTTTATTCATTTAGAGTTTTAAATGCTTATTAAAAAAGACCAAAAAACGTTTTATCATGATGAAATAAAGTTTTATACACCAAGTCTCCATCCTGATAATGTTTTGATGATCCTTTTTGTGGATAAAAATAGCCCCAGCACTGGGAACAATGACCAGATATAAACAGACCTGGCACTATCTACCAGCAGTATCGCAGAACTATTATAATGCCGGTTTGCTTAAGTATCAAAACAGTATTAAATAATTCTGGACCGAGCCTGACCCTCTGCAATGCCTTGCAGTAAAGCGGCAACTCATTGCCTTTTATTATTGAAAATACTTGTTCATTTGTTAAGATTAGAACAAAGATTTTATGTTTATTTACTTTCTAACTTGGTTTTATTTGCTTAAAGAACATGTATTTGTGCAGTTTTTACCTTGTTCATCTCGTTGAGATTTGAATTTGAGTCCTATTTGTGACTTGCTAAAATAGTTTAGAGCTGAAAACTGCCTGTTGTTAATTATTCTTTTTTTGCCCTCATCTACCCATCTGTAAAATTCATACAGCATTTTCAGTGAGTGTGCTCAGTTGGCAGATAACTATGACACACCATGATCATAGAGGTCAAATGCTATGCATTAGGTATGTAACTCCATACAGCATCTGAACATTGACCAGCCTCAGGGCTGTAATAGGGGGCACGTCTCATTTCAGAGCAGCCACGCAACCAACAGAGAAGGTAAACCCGGTTCATATGAGCAAACAGGAACAGGTGAATTTAGAGTTGCATAACCCAGCCTTAAGTTAGTGGTAATCAAAATTAGTTTTATTTGCCAGGTATATGTACATGTACAAGGAATTTGATTCTGGATTGTACAATATTCACGATGTGCTTACTTATGCAATAATACAATAATGCAGTAATAAATCAAACAGTCTACAGTATAGGTGGGTCATCATCTTAAAATGAAGAAGAGGAGTTGAGGGATTGCTGCCAACCCTTGTGCAATCTTATGAAAAACACACACAGACTGTGTTTGTAACATTTCAAAGTTTGCTCAACATTACAAAACAAAGCTATTGAAGTAGTCTACTATTTTCAATAAAAACTGTTGGATGAAGGAAGGCCCTGAAGTGGGCATCCAGTTGGTGTTGATCTTTTATAACAGTCAAGGACAAAAGTCCTCTTTCTCATCAGTGGCCCTGTGGGAGGTTTAGCCTGATATCAAGATATCATCTTTTCTATGATACCTCCACTGAGGTGTGAAACAGCATAAATGAAAGGAGTGACACCCCCCACCAGGACTAATGAAGCATGAAGTGGGCCTAAGCTATAAATGCTGATGCAATCAAAGGATGCCAATAACCTGTGAAATGCAAACTGTTGTCACTGTGCCATTCTCCTAATAGATGACAGTATAGTTGAGGGTAAAAAAAAACTGACAGGAAAATTGGGATGATTAATAGAAATTTCAAAGAATGAGTCAAAAGTCAAATGAGAGGAAAATATCCTTCCAGGATGGATTTAGTTTGTAAGCAGGCCTCTAAGATGTTTTATACTTGTAGCCCTTTAAAAAGCAGATTTATAGAGTATAAATGAGCAGAATCATCCAGCTGGGCGCTCCCTTTTGATATATTCTGCTGGACATGTAATCCAGTGATAGGGTTTGTAAATGATTTGATTTTCTGGTCTTGAGGGCAGACGTGGGGGACATTACAAGTGGAATTATAATTTGGAAACATCTGACCATGAATCAGAAACAGGGAAGGTCGCCAGGATATCTCTCAGACAGAGATCATTACTTGCTGCTGACAGAGGGGGGCTTTTTGGATTCTCACAAGTAAAATAAAGGTTTCATTAATCCAAACTAACGTGTGTCTAAAATGATCCATTTTTTTCTGTAGAATAATTTCCGAATTTCAAATTGAGATGATCAATTACATTTTACTTTGTCATCATTAATTATAAACCGTTTTGAGAAATGCACCTTTCTCTAAGGCTGGCTTTTCCTTTAACCCTAAGGTGATGGAGTGTGAACTCTTAATAATTTTCTATTTTCATGGTTTTATGCTGACATCTCTGCAGGAGGGGAGATGCAGGTTGCCAAAAGCTCCCAGGGATCCTTTCCGTGTCCTGCCTGCATTGTCTATGCAGCGTCTACTTTATATAAATATTTGCAAATTATTAGACAGTCAAAGTATCCATTCATTGTGCCTGCAGACTAATTATCTGTTTTTTTGATATTCTAATAAATAAATTTTTAGCAGAGCTCTGTTTACAGGAGACCACCCTCACTGCAAAAACGGAATTAGAAATAAGTAAAATATTCTTAAACTGAGTGTATTTGTCCTGATTTGAGCAGGTAATAGGATGATATGCCAATGGAATGAGATTTTTGCACTTAAAATAGGAACAATTCATCTCCATCTTATTTTAAGTGGTAGGATTGTCTAATTATCTTCTGTTTAGGGCTCAAAATACTCATTCCGTTGGCAGATAATATTATTACCTGCTCAAATCAAGGATAAATACACTAACTTTAAGAACATTTTACTTATTTTTAGATCCGTTTTTTGCAGTGCTGTAAACAAGCCCTGCTGCTCCGAATCTGCTTTCAAAAACTGAGAAACCAGATTCAAAATAGGCTCATAATATTAATGATCTGACATCAGACAGACAGATGAAGTTTTGAGCTGTACTTGTTTGCTTAAAAAATATCTTAAAACAATTTTTGTGACAAATTATAGGTATAAAATGAATGAATATGTACACTCACCTCCTTACTGCTCCTGGTGGCGGAGTGTTTTGCTTTGCTACACACAGCCCGTCAACAATCCTGAGGAAAGGTGAAAAGTCCTACCACAGCTAAAGACCCAGGAATCTGAAATTACCTGTGTCAGTTTGTATCTAAACACATACTGGACTTTTTGACTTTTCACATGCAAGGGAAATATACCTATTGTTTTTTCATTCTCAATGCACACACCGTTTGCACTTTCAATCCCCAGGTTTGAGTGTGTTAAATGTTGCTCAGGGAATCACAAAGAATGTGCAGAATGTTTGTGTAACTGTTCTAAAAGTTTCTATAAAGAGTGCAACTTATTTGCAAAAAATTCAAAGCTTATTAGTACCCTGCTACCGCCTAGAGGAGAAAAACAGGAACTGCATTGAAGTGGGATTATTTAGCACAGATCAGTGCACAGTGGCGGATTGCACGGCAGTCAAATGAGGCTGCACCTTCCCATTCCAGCATAAATAAACACATTGTTGGCGAAGGGAGTTGTGCACATGGCCCTGAAGTGCAATCTCTCTAGACACAACTACAAATTAAAAAACACAAAACAGCAAAAATCTTCAAAAACACAATGACATTAACTAAGCACATGTACAAATTAAAAAACACAACATATTAAGAATTGCAACAACATATTCAGAACCACAACATCTTGAAAAATACAACAACATTGCCTTATAACAAATACAAATTAAAAAACACAACAAAATATTGAAATACACAATAATACAATGACAACACAACATATTTAAAAATCAGGACACAAATTAAAAGCACAACATATAAAACATTTTTTTATATGATTCAAAAACACAACATCTTAAAAAACACAATGCCATTAATCTGTCGGAATAGGTAGGTACCAGTGGCAGAGGTGAGTAGTAGCTAGTTACATTTGTTGAAGAAAATGTACTTTAAGGAGTAGTTTTACTGCACTGTAGTCTTTACTTTTACTTGAGTCATATTAGTACTGAAGTACCATTACTCTTACTTAAGTAAAAATTCTGGCTACTCTACGTACTGCAAGTGACTTCACGAATAAAGAACACAAGACATGCCTGTAGTCGAAGTAACTGATTGGATTCATCAGGATTTATGGATAAATATAGCTGAGTGTCATCAGCATAACAATGGAAATTAATCCCATGCTGTCTGATAATTTTGCCAATCGGAAGCATATATATAGTAAATAGAATTGGTCCAAGGACTGAACCCTGTGGTACTCCACAAGTGACCCTAGAGTTTGAAGAAGATTTATTATTAACATGAACAAACTGGAATCTGTCCGACAGATAAGATTTAAACCAGCCTAATGCTTTCCCCTTAATCCCTACAGTATGCTCAAGTCTTTGTAGGAGAATATTGTGATCAACTGTGTCAAATGCAGCACTGAGATGTAACAGAACAAGTATGGACACAAGTCCATTATCTGAGGCCATGAGAATATCATTAGTGACCTTCACCAGAGCTGTTTCATTGCTATGATGAGCTCTGAAGCCTGACTGAAACTCTTCAAATAGGTCATTACATTGCACATGATCACATACTTGATTAGCAACTACTTTCTCAAGAATTTTAGATAAGAAAAGAAGATTAGATATAGGTCTGTAATTTATTAAGTTATCTTGATCAAGAGAAGTTTTTTTTAAGTAAAGCTTTAATAACAGCTACTTTAAAAGCCTGTGGTACATATCCATTTACCAAGGATAGATTAATCATGTCTAAAATAGGGCCACTGATCAGAGGGAATACCTCCTTAAACAACTTGGTTGGGATTGGGTCTAACATACAAGTTTAGATGAAGCAAAATCTTTTAGATAACTCAGAATGCTCTACGGAGTAGAGCAGGAACCTTGGGCATAAAGGGAATCTTGGAGATTGGCTTGTAATTATTAAGCTGTGTAGGGCACAAAGCCAAGGTGTATATGAATAATGCTAGGGAAATGTTAAAATGGTTTAGATGTTTTGCTGGTAAACCAGAGCTTCAGTTGACCAGAGAGTGATGCTTTATTATTGCAGGTGTGCTCATAGATGTGTTAGTGAACGCACTGTGAAAGAGTACATATGGTTTCCACATAATTAGAGCTGGGGCCACTTCACAGTGCAACAGGTTCTAACTGCTGCTGCTGATGTGCAGTCCATAATCATACTTCTATGTGTCTCTCAGTCTAAGTTGTCTGTTGTAGGTTATAAAATGCTGTACCCCCCCCCCCCTCTCACTCACTCACTCACTCACTCACTCACTCACTCACTCACTCACTCACTCACTCACTCACTCACACACACACACACACACACACACACACACACACACACACACACACACACACACACACACACACACACACACATCATTAAGCTTAATCTCAACACTATGCAGGCAGCAAAGAGTTATTGTCATTCCTCAACACCCACCTGGTTACTGTTGGTAAGCTGCCATGTTAAGTGCTGTGGCAAGCAGCCTGGGTGCAGCTCCACTCCAGATAGATGGTGTTTATTTACCACTGCATCTGTTTGCTTGCACTGTGCAGAGCTTGGCACCACACAGATGGCTGCCGGCAGCTTTTCAGAACGACCACCAGCCATGCACCAAGGAGAGAGAGAGGGAAAAAATATGTAAATTGCTCCAGCAGGGTTTAATGCAGCCATAAAAACTGCAACAAATGATTAACAAAAGAAAGGACACAGCCTTGCTCACTGAAAAAAAAACTGAGACAAGGGTCCTAGAAGGCTGTGATAACACTGTGTTGTAGTCACTGCTGAGAACAGTGTATTTAACAGCTTGTCTGAACTCCAGTCAATGACCCTTCATCCCCTGCTGGACCACCGTTGGGAGCACTCCAGAAACACCTGACACTCTCCCATTCACCAGCTCTGACTCAGAGGCTGGCTCGTAGTAAACACGATGGCAGCAACATCTTTCAGCTGTCACTTCACGACTGAAATCACAAGCTTAGTTCAGGACTCATGCTGCCTGCAGATAAAAAAATTCAATTTTTCCTATTATTAGAAAACACTTAAATAATTACAAAGTAGGAGGCAAGAAATATAGACTATATAAGGTTGTTGTTTTTTTCAAATTATCATTCTACTATGAGACCCAGAACATTTTGCGGAGTTTATTTCATTAAAACGTTCCTTCCCCCTGCCAATTTTGCGTAAAGATCAGGGCCAGCGCGCCAGCAGACGCTGAATGGTAACTTCTCCATCCGCAGTAGTGTGAACCTGGGTTCAGCAACTGACCTTTTTCTGGGGTATATTTCAAGCCTGGTGATTGTTTTACCCACAAAATGCAGCAGAAACTCTACCGTGGGTCCTTAAAAAGTTTATGGAAATGGGTTGTCCAGTAATATTTCAAGTTATGTTGACAAAGATTTCCGTCTCATCAAAGTTATGTACTGAGCCGGGGAAGAATATTTTTTAAATTTTATAATGTTTCAACCACAAAGTGAAGAAGAAAACTGCATTTGTCCAGATTGCACCACCAAAAGTCTGCAAGACTTTTTTTAATGCTTAATGCACTAGGAACCCGACGTTCAAGCCAGACTGAGTGTTATGTTTATAAAGACAGGTAGGCAGGAAACCAGAAGATGCAGGTGGTGCAGTGAGCAGAAATAAGAATGGACGCGATATGCAGGCGTACACAGACTTGACCTGAAGCTGTTGGCAGAACCAGACTTAATGGGAGCTGCAGGCAGTGACAGACTTGAACAGGTGATGAAGGCAGGAGCTGACTTGACCAGATAAAGCAGGCCAAAGGCTCACCAGGGCAGGCAGAGCAAGCAGCAGGATCTCACAGGAAACGGGGCAGACTAGAAAAGTAGGCAGACACTGGAGAACCTTCTTCAATGAGGGCTGGTCACAGGCAGCAATCCTGAGTCAAGCAGGCAAAGCATGCAGGAACTCAGAGCAGCAAACCGGAAATATATACTCGAGACAAGACCAGAGGCTCTGGCAGGGATAGATTGAATGAGGTGATCAGAGTTGGCATTAATTAGATGTAGCAGGAGTTGTGGCTGAGAGATGACCAAGCTGATTGATAAAAGCAGTCCAGAATGTCCCAAAACAAAAGTCCAAAATCACGTCACTTTTAATTTAAGTGAAATAATAGCAATATGAAATATTGTAATCTTGCCTGTAAGATGAATTTTCCCAGTATCTGTGCGTTCCTAAACACACGAGAATCCATCTTGTACTGGTGCGGCAACAGTTTTGTGTCTGAACCAAAAACTGTTTGGGCCAATCACATTGCAGTATTGTGGTTTAAGGCTGTGACGAACGCAAGAGCTGACGAGCCCACGGCCGAACCAGAATAAAGATGGCAGCACAGGAGGATGCACACATAGCTGCTGCTATCACATCTGATTGGTAAGAATCCACAATTTCTTCTTTGAAAGGAGAATAAGAAGAAATGCCTTGATAAGCTTAACCTGTTGTGGTTTCTCATGATGCCTGCTGCTTACGTTTTATACCGTGATTGGCTAAAACCAACCTTTGGTAGGCATTCCAAAAAAAGTAAAGAACAAAACAACTGGACTTGTTTTCCATAGTTAAAGACGTTTCGCTTCCTCTCCAGGAGGCTTTCTCAATTCAAAAAGTCTGGAGTAATGTGGAGTACCAAGCTTTAGTGGGCAGGCACTAGGTGTCAATCTGCCCAACCAGCTTAGAAAGTTCTGTTGAATGTCCCCATTTTCCCCAAATGGATTCAATGGGAGCAGCTTAATAATGTGCAGAACGAAGTGTGCTACACATTATCAATCCGGCTTGACAGGTTAGAAATATTGACTCACACACAGATAATATACATGCACATTTATGGAGTTAGCTTCCTGCCAAAACGTTGTACACAAAAAAATGTGTTGCACACAAATAAAACTTGTTTTGCACACAGAAAAATGTGTTGCACACAAATAAAACTTGTTTTGCAAACTGTCCCCAAACGTTGCACTCAAAATATCATTTATAAGTTGTCCCCGAGTACAAAACGGTCTCTGCTCGCACAAAACAGCCTCTGCTCGACTACGAAACATTTCCACATCTCTGCGGCAAATTTCCGCCAAAGGTCACGTGATGCATTAAAAGTTGTTGTTCAGACTTCCCGACAGCAGGGGGGCACACTCGAAAAACTGAAACGCGCCGGTTTGGCTGAGGAAGACAGACTTGATATCACAGCTAATAGCATCAACTCCCTACAGGTGAGTTTCAAAACGCTCCCAGTGAAAAAGTAATAGCTAACTATGTCTTAATATGCCGATAGAACATGTAAGATTTCCCTTAAAGGCACTGCTTGTGTTACGGTAAGGGATCATGTTACTTTTCAGAGGAAATAACATGAAAGCTAGCCTTAGGTTGAACGCCATGCTAAATCAACTTTTTGCTTTGTAATGCAGCCCCTGTGGTTGGCTTCTCCCTTTGCTGTGCTATGTCAAATAAATAGTACCTGAGTGGATACCCAGATAAATGCATTGTTAACAGATCATAATGTGGTTTTTATGTTGTTTTTAAACAACTGTCTATTGTTCTTATTGGTGTAAACCTAAATTGGTGTTTGGATTTGGTAATTTATCCTAAAACTGTCAAACCAATAACACTTCTATTTGTCCAGTCAAACAAACTTTGGTTGGATGCTTAGCAGACAGAATGCATGAATGCTTATGTGCAAAATGGATTCTTACCGAATTTAAAATAATTGCAACGAGTTGATATTGATTTTATGAAAATTGGTAGGGAAATTCATTAAAATTATTTAAGTTTTCTAACACAAATATGAATTTTACAAGTATATAACAGCAGATCTAGATTATATCTACCTTTCTAACTTTTTAATTTCTTCAAAGTAAAAATGAGGTCAAATGTACCAAATTGCAAATATGTGTTGTGCACTTAATAAAAATGGGGCCATGGCAAAACCCTTTTTTTTGCCATGGCCAAACAGTGGAAATGCCCCATGGGCAGCTATTTACTTGAAAAAGTTTGTTGGTTTCATCCTAGTAGTGATTTACTTTTTTTATTTAAAAGGAGTATTTTCCTTTACATAACCATAACACATATCTGTTTTGCAGTATCCACTGATGAGAGGAAGGCCATCAAAGGTCCATCAAAGGTCTGGGTGGATGGAAGCCTCCTACACGAATTCTCACCGTTGAAATTAGCCATGGCAGTCTACCCAGGTCATCAACATGCTTTGAGACACTTAGGCTTCCATCACACTACCAAGACTTGGACAATTCAAAGTTGATGGAATCGACACAGGATTTGGGCTTGTTTAAAAATAATCTTAATATGTAACTGTTTTAATTCCCAGTATTAACTACTTTGATCAGTAACTGTTGCAGCATGTTGTTCATAGCATCTAGTGGAGCTGTTTAGACTGAAACACAAGGTTAAAAAAAAAGGCAAGGTTTGATATTGTTCTAAATTCCTGGCAGTCTTACGTGAAGAAATTATTTTTCATAGTCCTGTTTTTGGCTTCATCGATTTCATCAGCCAGTTTTTTTTTTCTTTTTAATACAGCCCGATTTATGGTAATACATGGACTGTTTACTGGGAAAAACCTGGAAATGAATGGAGTTCTTTCAGTCTTAATTTGAACAATAAAAGCAATCCTTGTGGATAAGGTGTATTCACTTTGATTAATATTGGTAAGAATTGGAAATAAATTTTATTATGCAATGTGGAAAATAAAGGACAGTTTAATAATCCCACAATGTTTGCATCCTTAGTTTAGTAACAGCCCCATGTGCCCCTTTTTTTAAAAACCTCAGCATTTTAAAAGGTTTATACAGTACCATACACATTTATTATCACAATCCAAGCAGTTCTACATTTCCTGGCAGGATTTTACTACTTGAAAACCTTTTACAACAATGGTAATCACAAGATTAAATTTGTAACGTGTTGGACATACTGGACAGTAGCAACATATATATCTGAGCCATGTGATTCAGAATGTCCAGTGCATCTATGGCGCCCTCAGTGCTACCAGTTGTTCGAGGCTCAACCATCGCCAGTTTTCAGGAATAGTGACCCCACAGTGTGGGTCATCAAGCAGTCCACTGTCGTCCCAGTCAATATGATGCAGGCAGAGTCCCTGCAAGAAAGAAAGAGATATATAGAGAATAAAAAAGAGGCCATGAAACTGTTGCTAACAACTTACTGAATATAATTTAATTCATGAAGCTAAGGTTTGGAAAAAAAAGACTCCAAAATCCATTATTATTTTGAAGGACCATAATAAACACATTTCAAAGAAACCATTTCAACGCCACCTCTCTGAATTACTCCATGTTTTGTTGTATTGGAGTGGTCAGATAAATTCCTTTCTGGTTTGAAATATAGA